>NC_044396.1:43163962-43466581 GCF_006542625.1 Nomascus leucogenys | reverse complement strand
ATTTTTAAATTAAGGTATGTACATTTTTTAGACATAATGCTGTTGTACACTTAATAGACTACAGTGTAGTAAACGTAACTTTTACAGGCACTGGAGAACTCAGGAATTTGTGTGACTAGCTTTATTGAGAAATCCGCTTTATTGCAATGGTCTAGAAATGAACCTACAATATCTTTGAGGCTTTAAATATAAGTAGACTTTACCTGAATACTGATTTAATAACTATGCTATACTAGTTAAGATAATTATTTTCACTGAAAATCTTTTCCTTCGCCTTTAAAATACAGACAGTATTTGTCGGTGTTTTTGTGATGATTAAATTTAGTCTCGCCGTGTGGTGAAATTCTCAATAAATGTCTGGAACAAAATGGGAAACCTCATAAATAATTGCTATTATATTTATATAGTATAATTTTAAGATAGATTCACAAACACATAAAAAAGAATAAGCATTATGAAAGGATCAAATTTATACAACACTCAGAGTATAAATTCTAATTGTTAGAAAAGTTCAATATACACATTTGACTCCCAAATGCAAGGTTCTCTAACTTTTTATTAAGAATTCCCACATCCATAGTTTAATCTCCAACTTCAATTACATATAGGATATTAATCCCCTCAGAGTGTCATTGCTACTAAAGCTGTCATCTCTATTGCCTTTCAAAGGCTGGCAAACAGAATGGAAATAGGCAGCAATGCCACCTAGTGGGAAGTGATTCGATTACTGCATTATGACTCAATTTAAGACTTTTCCTCAATAGGGCAAAAGAAAGTTGGGATTTAGCAATATAAACTTTAATAACTTTCCCCATTTTACCTTGACAAAAATCACAAATTCTTTTGAAAGATTTGCATAGCCTGCTGATGATGCATCAGCTATTTTGCCATGACGATCAAAAACAACTGTGTGACCAGGAACCAGTGCCGACTCAAGAAGTGCACAGCGGTTAGGCTGATAAAGCACCCGCAGCTCAGTGGTGGCTTCACCACTAACCTAAAAGGAAAAACAAAAAAACCCTCTAAATTAGCAAGAGAAAAAAAATTTTAATGTAATCACATTATATACATATACAGGTGGCTACTTCATTTTATGGGAACTTTGTACTATTTATAAAATCTCATGATTTTGAAATTCGATAGGTTTTATTCCCCAGACTTAATTCCAATGACTTGCTCCAATGACTTCCTTCTCTTGATTTCTCAGAATCTATGGAAGAATGTTGGAAAAATAACTTCATTGGCAGGATAATTTAATAAGATGCTAATACGTATCTTATCATTTTTTTTCATTTTCTCATTTGTGTCCTCCTAATTTAAGAGTATTTGGGACTAAAAACTGAAATCGATAGAAATTTTATCTCATTCCTAAATTTTGCTTTCAAAAACGAAACAAATTGAGGTTATGCTACATTTGCTCAGGACAGCGTTTTAGGTCCCACCCCATCTGCCTCTAGTTCCCCAGGGAGGCAGTAGGGTGTGAAGAGGAAAAGTCACTGGTGCCTCTTGAATGGCTAGATCCAAAACACTAAGTCTATCAACCTCAGCAAAGTTCCATTGCCCAAGTATGGCAGGTAGGTGGCAGAGCTATTGATCTGCAAGAAACCATCTGACACTGGATGAGTACATCTCAGTAACCAGTGTGGTTCAAAGCTATGACAGCTGTCACCAGATATTCTGAGGCCCACCATACCAGGTGAAATCTTCTGTGAAACAAGATGAGTCCCATAGTAACTAAAATGAAATCTCCCACCAACCTAGTGCAACCTAGTGGAATAAGGGCTTTAAGGTAGCCTTAATTTGATTTTACAAAAATATAGTAATGAGATATTTCTTCAACTCTTAATTCAATGGAGTAGATTCCATATCCGTATTCATATTTCTTAAGCATTTACTATGACCAGGCTCCATGCTGATCAGAATGTGCTATGAACTACAGTGTAGGGTACCTTACCAAGTCCAGAGTAGAGAAGAAAAGGCTTCATGGAAAAGTCTGACTGATTGATCACTTAGTCAGAATTTCAGGCATACAAATTACATAAGGTGGGTTTTTTTTCAATAAGAATTATTTTCCCTTAAATTAAATAACATCACATGAGTTGAAATCAGCCTGTAATGCCAGTATTTTGGGAGGCTGAGGCAGGAAGAATGCTTGAGCCCAGGAATTCGAGGCTGCAGTGAGTTCTGATCATGCCAACTGCCCTGTAGCCTGGGTAACAGAGCAAGACCTTGGCTCAAAAAAAAAAATTAAAAAAAAACAATTATTGTATAGCATTATATGAGGAAGCTGTAGCATGAGTGTTAGTGTCAGACTGCCTATATTAAATTCCTGCTTCCACACTTACTAGCTTGTGACTCTGTGCAACTCAATCCTTCTATTTTTCATGTTCCTCTTCTGTTAAATACAAATAATAATGGATTCTCTCATCTAGTAGACTTAAGAATGAAATATTGTAATACACATTAAGCACTTAAAACAGTGCATTAAAGTTATCCTATATTGTATTATTTTTAAAAATAAATAACATGCATGCATTATATTAAATGCTACTTTTCAAATCTAAACTAAGCAGCACAAGGTATAGTTATAAAAAAATTATTGTTTTTCCCCCAACAATATGGTCCCTAAAAGGGCCATTGAGAAGTCAGTCTCCTTTTGAAAGCTCATTAAACTTTTGAATGTTATTAGAGAATTGGTCTACTTTTTCTTGTCTAAATTTCAATTGCTGAAATTTAGAACCATTTATGCATCACAATCTCAACGATTAGTGAAACAAAACAGAATGAAAAAAGCGCTAGTACAAGCCAAAAGGAAATGGTAATCTTATAAATGTATCTTATACAGAAAATACATACAGACATAATACTATTGATATATGGCAAAAAGAAAATTTACTACACACCATTCCAGTGACAACGCCATTGTCAAGAGCAAGAGAAAGATGCCTCATCTCATGACTTTGGAAAATACATATATTTCTTTTGTTGAAAATAACATCAAAGACACCTGGAAAACATTTTTAAAGTATTAGAAAGCAATTTTTGCTTTTAAAACTTTTTTTATTCAATATATACTGAAATCTCTTAATATTTTAAACTTCTCAATTAAATGTTTTCAGTCAAAGGTAAAATGCCTCTCCATAGTATGTTCAGTTTGTGAAAATTCATAGTATAATGTACACACTTTTCTCATCTATATGTATGTGAATAAAATGATTTTAAAAACTGGTGATTCCTTGATCCATGACCTATTTCATTTCCTAGTCTGTGTGTTGTATGTATTTGAGTATGTATGTATATACACAGCTATATCTATATACATATACAATATACTAATATATTAAATAAATTAAATATATAACATGTAATGTATATTATATAATATTTACAAAATGATTTCATGATAACAAAGTTAAACTTTCTTTTATTATACTTTAAGTTCTGGGGGACATGTGCATAACGTGCAGGTTTCTAACATAGGTATACATGTGCCATGTTGGTTTGCTGCACCCATCAACTCATCATTTACATTAGGTATTTCTCCTAATGCTATCCCTCCCCCAGGACCCCAACCCCGACAGGCCTTGATGTGTGATGTTCCCCTCCCTATGTCCATGTGTTCTCATTGTTCAACTCCCACTTATGAGTGAAAACATGAGGTGTTTGGTTTTCTCTTCTTGTGTTACTTTGCTGAGAATGATGGTTTCCAGTTTCATCCATGTCCCTGCAAACGACATGAATTCATCCTTTTTTATGGCTGCAGAGTATTCCATGGTGTATATGTGCCACATTTTCTTTATCAAATCTATCATTGATGGACATTTGGGTTGATTCCAAGACTTTGCTATTGTGAACAGTGCTGCAATAAACATACATGTGCATGTGTCTTTATAGCAGAATGATTTATAATCCTTTGGGTATATACCCAGGAATGGGATTGCTGGGTCAAATGGCATTTCTACTTCTAGATCCTTGAGGAATCACCACACTGTCTTCCACAATGGTTGAACTAATTTACACTCCCACCAACAGTGTAAAAGCATTCCTATTTCTCCACATCCTCTCCGGCATCTGTTGTTTCCTGACATTTTAATGACTGCCATTCTAACTGGCATGAGATGGTATCTCATTGTGGTTTTGATTTGCATTTCTCTAATGACCAGTGATGATTAGCTTTTTTTCATATGTTTGTTGGCTGCATAAATGTCTTCTTTTGAGAAGTGTCTGTTCATATCCTTTGCCCATTTTTTGATGGGGTTGTTCTTTTCTTGTAAATTTGTTTAAGTTCTTTGTAGATTCTGGATATTAGCCCTTTGTCAGATGGGTAGATTGCAAAACTTTTCTCCCATTCTGTAGGTGGCCCATTCACTCTGATGATAGTTTCTTTTGCTGTGCAGAAGCTCTTTAGCTGAATTAGATCCATTTGTCAGTTTTTTCTTTTGTTGCCCTTGCTTTTGGTGTTTTGGTCGTGAAGTCTTTTTCCATGCTTATGTCCTGATGGTATTGCCTAGGTTTTCTTCTAGGGTTTTTATGGTTTTAGGTCTTACGTTTAAGCCTTTAATCCATCTTGAGTTAATTTTTGTATAAGGTGTAATGAAGGGATCTAGTTTCAGCTTTCTATATATGGCTAGCCACTTTTCCCAGCACCATTTATTAAATAGGGAATCCTATCCCCACTGCTTGTTTCTGTCAGATTTGTCAAAGATCAGTTGGTTGTATATGTGTGGTGTTATTTCTGAGGGCTCTGTTCTGTTCCATTGGTCTACATATCTGTCTTGGTACCAGTACCATGCTGTTTTGGTTTCTGTAGCCTTGAGAAAACGCTGGAATTTTTTCCTTGGAACTGGACTGTGATGAGAGGTGCCTGCCATGAATATAAGCTACTGTCTTTTCTTTTCTTTTTTTGAGATGGAGTTTCACTCTTGTTGCCCAGGCTGGAGCACAATGGCACAATCTTGGCTCACTGCAACCTCTGCCTCCCAGGTTCAACCAGGTTCAAGTGATTCTCCTGCTTCAGCCTCCCGAGTAGTTGGGATCACAGGCATGCGCCACCATGCCCAGCTAATTTTTGTATTTTTCGTAGATGGGGTTTCTCCATGTTGGTCAGGCTGGTCTCGAACTCCCGACCTCAAGTGATCCACCAGCCTCAGCCTACCAAAGTTCTGGGATTACAGGCGTGAGCCATCCTGTCCGGCCAGGTACTGTCTTTTTTTTGACCCTTCCTTTCCAGTTTTTGAAGATAACGCAGGAAATAATCTTCTCTGAAGATACTTGATAAAAATTCCCCCCAAAAAAACAAAAACACATGCTTCCACTTCATTAATAAAAATGTACTGCAGTTTGGCACCTAGGTCTAGTTCAGCTGGCAGATGAGCTGATTGATGCGTCCACCCTGATAGCCAGGTGTGCCCCTCTTCTTGAGGAAGCCCACTCTATTTTTGGTAGCACGATGGGCCACTGAGAGGTGGAAAGGGTGCAAGAACCATGAGATCTCCTGGAAATGCTTCCCTGGGAAGGCAATTTCATGGATGAGGTCTTCCAAGTAAATGATGCCAAACTTCCCCAGGTGCTCCTCAATCACTGTGCTGTCTGTCAGAAGAATGATCTTATTCTTGACCTTGGCTTATCCACGTTTCAAAATGAGTTCCCAGAGAGACTTCAGATTTGGAAATCCCCAGTTCAAATAAGGTTCCACTATACGCAGCATTTTTAGGTTCTGGGGGGTGACTTTTACAAAGACACCAGTAAACATTTTCTTTAGGCGAAGTCTTGAAGTGGTTCTCTGCACCTGTAAAATCACGACATCAATCCTTTTGATGTGTACAACAAAGGCCAAGGAATGTTTATCTGGCAATTCTAAGGCATGAGGTTTCACTTCTGGTCATCTGAGACGTACTTTGTCACGCTTCTGCTGCCAGGAATCATATAGGAATGATTCCAGTCACTTAAACCTGAGCCCTTTTCCTTTCCTCTGCTCCTTCTTTGCCAAAAGTGCCTGCTTTGCCTGGGTGGCTTTGAGGGCTTGATAAGCTTTCCTCTTTTTCAGGAGACTTTCTGGAACAAAGGGATTTTTTCTTTGCTCTTGCTCCGCCATCTTTCTAGTGTTGCACAAAGTTAGATTTTCTAAAATGAACCAATCCTTCATTTCTTACTATTGTCAGCACAGCCCATTTTGTATTAACTAAAGATTTTGAGCTTAGTCAATATATACCAAATGAAGGAGGATTATGATAGTTATTGGGTAATTTACAGCCCCAAATCCCAATTTTTAGCATGGAATTATTTAATTACCTGCTTTATTATATGTGTATATTCATCTAGCATTGGTAAATGCAATAAATTAATTCTACCTTTATAATTCTATTCCAGTTAACCACACAGGCAAACACTTTTAGTTAAGAATAAGGTCTGATGCAGAGGTTAACTACAGAATTTTGATTTTTAAAAGGATTTTACTATATATTTATATGATTTTATATTCATTTTAAGTCATATTTCTAAAAATAAAAGACACAGATTAGTTCAATAGACCACTCCAAATGGAAATCTTCCTGTCTAATTAATTTCTAGTTTATTTTTGTCTACATAATAAAATGCATCTTAATGGTTAAGAATTAGGAGCTCATAAAATTAAACCATGTTGACAAGCACTTACAGATAATCCTGGGGGTTAGGGTGTTATTGAAATAAGGAAAGAAACAAGAACTAGGAATTCTGATATAGATAATCCGGGGGGTCAGGATGTTATTGAAATAAGGAAAGAAACAAGAACTAGGAATTCTGACTTTGAGTCTGACACGACTCATTAGATAACCTTGGACAAAGCACTGTGCTTCTCTCTGTCAATTTCCTCATCAATAAAATCAAGGCAAGAATTCTCAAATGACTTGTTCAGATGATTCATTTATTGTGCAAACTAATGAGTTAATAATGAAAGAATCTGAAAACTAACAGTGTTCCTGAAAATGTTCTAAGAATAATTTTCATGGTTTAATTTAATCTTCTTATTGTTCTAATGATTTCATAAATACCAGAATCTAAATTCATAAAACTATAAAGGTATTATTTTATCTTTTTCAGTAAGAACTCAGTAATTAAAATAATAAAAATTTATATATTTTGTTATAAAAATTTCTTTATTTTAAAGTTTATCAAGAATATCAACTACAAGTTCTATAAAGAGATGGCTATTTATCTTACTGTCATTGCTCTTAGTCCCATGCCTAAGACTATGTCATCAACAGTTAAGTATTTCATAAATATTTGTTGAATAAATGAGTTCTTTCTGCTGAGAAAAAAATTAAGGGTCCCTATTTTAAGAATCGCAACATAACACGGAATGTCTTTGAATGTGGAAGCTTCATTTAGTGAGTTTTAATGAAAAAATATATAGAAACAATATTTTCCAGTAAAATTATAATCAAGTCGGTGTGATAAATGAGATCTTCAGGATTTATAACTTTTCAATAGGGGAAAAATACACCATTTTTAAAGAACTCTAAAATACCCTGGTGGACTTCTGGTACTCCATGGAGCATAGTTTGGAGGAAAATAATAAGGGAAAGAGCAGTACCATGTGAAGGAAGGTATTAAAATTAAGCTGAAAACATCTGAGCAATCAGCAGCAACAGAAAGAAACATTATCTACACTTAGGCAGGTACTCCAGGAACTACAGCTGTATTCACCTCCTTCCTGAAAATACAGGTGCCACTGACCCCCACGTTATGGGAAGTCCAATAGAACATTCCATACTTTCCCATGGAAGCCCTAAACACGCTCCCTTTTTTGTTGTGAAGTTGGTATATAAACCTTTACCTCTAACTATTCAGTAAGTTACTCATTACTAAGTACTTCCACCTTACCTATGGTGTGCACATGTAAATATACCTTGTATTTTCTCCTGATACATGTCTATTGTCAGTTATTTCTCAGGCTCCCAACCATTCAAACCTAAAACAGTAGAGAAAAAGCTTTCTCTACAACATTAATCTGGATGTATAATTTCTAGTTCTGGCTCTGCCAATAAAGAGTTCAATCACTCATTCAGCCATCATTTATTGAACACCTATGTGCAAGGAATATTTTTAGTTATGACCTAGATAAAAATTATCAAAGTTCTTATCTCTAAAGTGTTCTTATTTTTAAAAATAAGGGTTAAGGCTACATTATCTTAAAGTTCCCAGCTAATACTAACATCCATTGGATCTAGTCACATTCACCAAAATAAACTTGAATTGGCCAAATCCAACAGAAGCATTTCAATCCTTATTGTACTTTGCCTCTTTACTAGGTTTGAACCTGTGGATGCTGTTTGAAACTCCACAATCTCCCACCTCACTACCTTCCTTCTTGGTCTCCCACCTCATTCTTTGTTCTATTGTAGGGTCCCAAAAAACGACATCCCAAAATGAAGGCCTCAGAAGCCGTCTCAGAAACACAAGTTTTTTCTGACCTTCACCTGGCCCCTCATTCTCCTTGGAGGCTAGCCACAGAAACTATAATCTCTCTTCTCCAAGGCAGGTCATAGAAACCAGAGCTCCATCTCCCCAAAGCCAGTCATGAAACCTAAAAATATTTATCTAACATTATCCCTCCCTTTCGAAGGAAAAACTGTCCATGAAGAAATGATCTGACCTGCCTTGATTGTAGGTCATAAGACCCCGAACCAGAGAGGGTCCTGTCCCACACCCAGAAGGAAGGAATGTGGCACAGAGAGGCCAAGAAGAATCTAGACAGACAGGCCTTGCTGGGTTTCCCCACTCAGTCTGTTAGCACTAGTTTATACCTTTTTCATCCAATCTTATTTCTACATGGCTGCCCATACTTTGTTAAATATAATAAAAAAAAATGGAGAGCTTCCCCTGTATCTGTGGGTCTTCATTCTGAAGGCTCTTGTGTTATGTAAAACTTGTATGCTTTTTACCCTATTAATACTTGCATGCTTTTTTTTTTTTTTTTTTTTTTGAGATGGAGTCTCACTCTGTTGCCCAGGCTGGAGTGCAGTGGTGTGATCTCGGCTCACTGCAAGCTCCGCCTCCTGGGTTCACGCCATTCTCCTACCTCAGCCTCCCGAGTAGCTGGGACTACAGGCACCCGCCACGACGCCCAGCTAATTTTTTGTATTTTTAGTAGAGATGGGGTTTCACTGTGTTAGCCAGGATGGTCTCGATCTCCTGACTTCATGATCCACCTGCCTCGGCCTCCCAAAGTGCTGGGATTACAGGCATGGGCCACCGTGCCCAGCCACTTGCATGCTTTTTAATACAAAATATTTGTATGCTTTTCCCCCTATTAATCTGCATTTTATCAGTGATTTTTAGTGAATCTTCACGGGGGAAAGGGGAAGTTTTCCCTTGGCCCCTACATGCTCTTCACTCAAAGGTGTTCCTAGGGTTCTATCTTTAAATGACTACTGTTCTCATATGTCTTCTTCTTGCCCTCTGGGAAGTCTGCTTTAATAAACTATAAATTGAGAAATTCTAAACCTGTATCTCCACCACTCATCTCTCGCTCAGCATCAGGTTCATATACTGTTGCATGTAAACAACTGGATGTTTCATGAACACTTCAAACTTAGTATGCACAAACTAGAACTCATAATTTTCCACACATTCCTAGCTTCCAAATCTAATCCTTCTAAATCCTTCTACATTTCTTACTTTAGTTAGTGACTCAATGAATAACTCAATTACCCAAAGCAGAAACCTTAGAGTAATCCTTTTCCCTTAACATTCCTTTTCCAATATATTACCAAGCCCTGCCAACTTTGCTTGCTAGAAATTCTTCAAATTTTTCTTTCTTCTCCATCAGTACTCCCACTGAAGTACTCCAAGTCCTCATCACCTTTTGCTTGACATATTACAAAAACCTACTGACTGGTCTTTCCTTTTCTAATCTTCCTCCATATGCCTCAAATCTGGCCTCCACTTAGCTGCCAAAGTGTTTCTACTCTACTTCAAAACCATTCGTGGCTATCTCTCAACCCAGGAGGGAATAAAGGAAGCTGATTTTGGACATGCAACTTCTCTCCCAGAGCCTTTTGTAGTAGGCAAAGAGTAGCCACGGAAGAGTAAAGGTTTAAATTACCAAATGCATTTGACAGCTTTGGGTTGCTATCAGACTGCTTTTAACATGAGATGATTATGGTTGTAGTGGTGGGGGAAAATGTTTAAAACTTGTTTTAGGGCTTCTAGAGTAAAATATAAAATTAAACACTCCCTGTTGCAACCACATGCAGTACAACACTTGAAACTAATGTTCGATCTCTTGCGAGATTCTGAATTGTGAAATTCAGCAATTCGATACAAATAGCCCTGATTTGCTGCAGTTCAGTAAAGGTGTTACACTCCGTACTATATACTTAAGTCAGAGAGTTACAGTATACATCCCAGAAAAAAATCAGCAGCCATTCCCCTACTATTAATATGTACATGTATTTCGAAGACATCCAGAATTCTCTTCTCCCCTGATGTCTCCTCTCCTCAAGGTGTCTTTCTGTATTTAGGGATTGAAGTTCTCAGTAAAGGGGGCTGAACCAGACAATACCCAATTTAGAGCACATCCATTTCCAATCTAAAACAAAGGAGGTCTTTCAAACTCTGCTCAGAAAATAGAGGGGTTTGATTTCAGAGAGGTATAGTTAAGATGTGGTAAGAACTGGGCATTAGAAAAAGTGGCCAGTGTATAGTTAGTGTTATACACTAATAAGCCTTTTTTCAGATTCTTAATTAGAATCAAGTATGGAGAACCAGACAGAGACAAGACCTGCAGCTAATCATCACCAGATATTCACTAGAAATAGGGCCTAAAACTATGTAGATTAACTATTAGCAATGACCTCAGAGAGGAACTGGAATTCTATTAGTACCAAGGAGATAGGTAAGGAAACAAAAGAAAATTTACACAGGTGGCAGGTATTGAAATTGGCTATATTTTTATCTATTCAAAGGGAATTAGAGAACAACCATCACAATAACATTTTTTTAAGTTGAAGCAAAGGGAAAAAAAAGGTATTACCTTCTTCAACACACCATACAAATTATTTACTGAAGCAGTAATTTTTAAAATTTAGAAGTTTGTCTTGAAACCGCAAAGAAGATTTAAGAAATTATATCCCCTATGAAATAATTCTCTTTAAATTGTCACTTCACTTTAGTTGAAACTGGAACTGGAAATTTAAAAAGTATGTATTAGAGATATGGTGACTGTATAACTGACTGTCATTAGGGCACCATTGAGAGTGAAAGGGGATGCCAAGTAAATAGAAAACTATGTCACAAACAAAAGTGGGTAGAGTGTACAGCCCCATTAAATAGTTATGCTTTATGCAAAAAAACCTTAGCCTTACTTTACAAATTTAAATAAGTGTGCCTTTATTTGTTTCAAGTACATATACAAGCTTATGTATTTGTTATTATTTCTACTTTAATGGCAAGAGTGTAGTGAGTCTGAGACTCATGCAACACTGATGACAGTGAAAACTGGTATAACTTCTGGAAAGAGATGTGGCAATATTTAGAAAGAGACTTAACATTCTTTGTAACCTAGTAATTGACTTTGAAAGAAGGAGCTGGGTAGGCCAACTTAGGCCCTGAGAAAGGAAATAACTTTTCATCTGAGGAATGCTAGTCCCTTTAAATTGTCAGGCCCCGAGAGGCATTTAAAATGTAACAAGACAGGGATGCCCTCTCTCACCACTCCTATTCAACATAGTGTTGGAAGTTCTGGCCAGGGCAATCAGGCAAGAGAAAGAAATAAAGGGCATTCAATTAAGAAAAGAGGAAGTTAATTTGTCCCTGTCTGCAGATGACATGATTGTATATTTAGAAAACCCCATCGTCTCAGCCCAAAATCTCTTTAAGCTGATAAGCAACTTCAGCAAAGTCTCAGGATACAAAATCAATGTGCAAAAAATCACAAGCATTCCTATACACCAATAACAGACAAAGAGACAGCCAAATCATGATTGAGCTCCCATTCACAATTGCTACAAAGAGAATAAAATACCCAGGAATCCAACTTACAAGGGATGTCAAGGACCTCTTCAAGAAGAACTATAAACAACTGCTCAACGAAATAAAAGAGGACACAAACAAATGGAAGAACATTCCATGCTCATGGTTAGGAAGAATCAATATCGTGAAAATGGCCATACTGCCCAAGGTAATTTATAGATTCAATGCCATCCCCATCAAGTTACCAATGTCTTTCTTCACAGAATTGGAAAAAACTACTTTCAAGTTCATATGGAACCAAAAGAGAGCCCACATTGCCAAGACAATCCTAAGCCAAAAGAACAAAGCTGGAGGCATCACGCTACCTGACTTCACACTATATTGCAAAGCTACAGTAGCCAAAACAGCATGGTACTGGTACCAGTACCAAAACAGATATATAGATCAACGGAACACAGCAGAGGCCTCAGAAATAACACCACACATCTACAACCATGTGATCTTTGACAAACCTGACAAAAACAAGAAATGGGGAAAGGATTCCCTATTTAATAAATGGTGCTGGGAAAACTGGCTAGGCATATGTAGAAAGCTGAAACTGGATCCCTTCCTTAAACCTTACACAAAAATTAATTCAAGATGGATTAAAGACTTAAATGTTAGACCTAAAACAATAAAAACTCTAGAAGAAAACCTAGGCAATACTATTCAGGACATAGGCATGGGCAAGGACTTCATGACTAAAACACCAAAAGCAATGGAAACAAAAGCCAAAATAGACAAATGGGATGTAATTAAACTAACGAACTTCTGTGCAACAAAAGAAACTACCATCAGAGTGAACAGGCAACCTACAGAATGGGAGAAAAGTTTTGCAATCTACCCATCTGACAAAGGGCTAATATCTAGAATCTACAAAGAACTTAAACAAATTTACAAGAAAAAAACAACCCCATCAAAAAGTGGGCAAAGGATATGAACAGACACTTCTCAAAAGAAGACATTTATGCAGTCAACAGACACATGAAAAAATGCTCATCACTGGTCATCAGAGAAATGCAAATTAAAACCACACTGAGATACCATCTCACACCAGTTAGAATGGTGATCGTTAAAAAGTCAGGAAACAACAGATGCTGGAGAGGATGTGGAGAAATAGGAACACTTTTACATTGTTGATGGGAATGTAAATTAATCCAACCATTGCAGAAGACAGCATGGTGATTCCTCAAGGATCTAGAACTAGAAATATCATCTGACCCAGCCATCCCATTACTGGGTATATACCCAAAGGATTATAAATCATGCTACTATAAAGACACATGCACATGTATGCTTATTGCGGCACTGTTCACAATAGCAAAGTCTTGGAACCAACCCAAATGTCCATCAATGATAGACTGGATTAAGAAAATGTGGCACATATACACCATGGAATACTAGGCAGCCATGAAAACGGACGCATTCATGTCCTTTGCAGGGACATGGATGAAGCTGGAAACCAGAAACCAAACACCACATGTTCTCACTCATAGGAGGAAATTGAACAATGAGAACACTTGGACACAGGGCAGGGAACATCATACACCGGGGCCTGTCATGGTGAGAGGTGAAGCCAGCTGGGCTTCTGGGTTGGGTGGGGACTTGGAGAACTTTTTTGTCTAGCTAAAGGATTGTAAATGCACCAATCAGCACTCTGTGTCTAGCTAAAGGATTGTAAATGCACCAATCAGCACTCTGTAAAAGGGACCAATCAGCAAAATGGACCAATCAGCACTCTGTAAAATGGACCAATCAGCAGGACGTGGATGGGGCCAAATAAGGGAGTAAAAGCTGGCCACTCCAGCCAGCAACGGCAACCCACTCGGGTCCCCTTCCATGCCGTGGAAGCTTTGTTCTTTCGCTCTTCACAATAAATCTTGCTGTAGCTCACTCTTTGGGTCCACGCTACCTTTATGAGCTGTAACACTCACCACGAGGGTCTGTGGCTTCATTCCTGAAGCCCGCGAGACCACGAACCAGCCAGAAGGAAGAAACAACTCCAGACACACCATCTTTAAGAGCTGTAACACTCACTGCGAAGGTCTGAAGCTTCACTCCTGAAGTCAGCAAGACCACAAACCCACCAGAAGAAAGAAACTCCAGACACATCTGAACATCGGAAGGAACAAACTCTGGACACACCATCTTTAAGAGCTGTAACACTAACTGCGAGGGTCTGTGGCTTCATGCTTGAAGTCACTGAGACCAATGACCCCCCAGAAGGACCAATTCCGGACACAGTGGGGTCAGGGGGCAAGGGGAGGGATAGCATTAGGAGAAATACCTAATGTAAATGACGAGTTAATGGTGCAGCAAACCAACATAGCACATGTATACCTATGTAAAAAACCTGCACGTTGTGCACATGTACCCTAGAACTTAAAGTATAATAAATAAATAAAATAAAATAACAGCAGTCACATCTCACTCCCCCTTGAGGTAAGTAATTACCTCTTGAGCCCACTTGCTATGCAGGCTCTAGACTGACACCAAGTAGCCATAAAACGTCATACACCCTATAGTTCAACAATGTACAACCAATTACTAACCAATGTTATTTCTGTAAGCCTATGAGAATTCCTGAGGAACAACTTTTGTAATCAGACCTCTTTTGTTTTCTGGAGCAGTCTCCAAAGGCAAACTTGAAGTGTGAAATGTGTCCTGAGCTGCCATCCTCAACCTTGGCCCAAACAAACGCTCTATATTTTTTCTCCTCTTCCTCCCTTTAGGTTGGCATCCCTAAAGGGATGGCACCCTCCCAGAGAGCCCTCCTGTTATGTTCCCTGTCACTGGTAAGGGGCAGTCACCAAAGGGGAGCCTAAGGTTGCCAAGACTGCCTACATGTGGATGGGCCATCTTGTTTCCTTGTTAAAACGAGGAAATATGAATCTATCAACTTTGTTCTTCTTCAATATTGTTTTGGCTATTCAAGGAACCTTGAAATTCTACGTGAAATTTATGATTAGCTTTTCCATTTCTGCAGAAAAGGGTGTTACGATTTTGATAGCAATTTCAGGCCAGGGCTGGTGGCTCACACCTGTAATCCCAACACTTCTGGAGGCCTAGGTGGGTGGATCACCTGAGGTCAGGAGTTCGAGACCAGCCTGTTGAAACCCTGCCTCTACTAAAAATACAAAAAAAAAAAAAAAATTGGCCAGGTGTGGTGGTGCATGCCTGTAGTCCCAGCTACTTGGAAGGCTGGGGCAAGAGAATTGCTTGAACCCGGGAAGAAGTTGTAGTGAGTGAAGATTGTGCCACTGCACTCCAGCCTGGGCAACAGAGTGAGACTCTGTCTCGAGGGGGAAAAATGATAGTGATTGCGATGAATCTGTAGATTACTTTGGGGAATTTAAGATTTCAAGTTTACAATAATGGGCTATCTCTCCATCTATTTAGGTCTTCTTCCTTTCAAAAATGTTTAATAGCTTTGAGTTCACAAAGACTTGCATTTCTTGAATTTATTCCTAAGATTTTGATGCTATTATAAATAGTTCTCCTAAATTCACTTTTGGATTGTTCATTGCTGCTGCATAAAAATACAAATATTTTTGTGTGTTGATCTTGTATCCTACAATCTTTATGACTTTATGTATTAGGTCTAGTATTTTTGTGTGGATCCTTTAGGATCTTCTATATATTATATCATGTCATCTATAAACCTAGTTTTACTTCTTTTTTTATTTGAATGCCTTTTATTTCTGTTTTTTGCCTAACTGTTCTACCTAGAACTTCCAGCAAAATGTTGAATAGAAGTGGCAAAAACAGACATTCTCATCTTGTTTTTTATCTAGGGGTAAAGGGGCAAAGAAGGAAAGCTTCCCCCTTCACCCTGTGAAGGTTCACTGAAAATGAACTGATGAAATGCAGATTAATAGGAGAAAAAAACAAATTTATTCTAATATGCATGCTACCCAATAACCAGTGGGGTAAAAATGCTCCATAGGGGAAGGTTAGGTGGGGCTGTAGCAGTAAATGATTCTGGGGAGGAAACGAATGGACCTGGAGGCAGATATTATCTGATGAATAATTCTTTTTGGAAACTGAATGAGATCGGACCAGAGAACAAACACTATTAATAGTTGGGATAAAGTTCAAATTTCATCTGGGCTGTAATGGTGTTAAATTTTCGGTGTCTTCCTCTGTTATATGAGTTTTAATCTTCTCTGACTGATGAAATTTCAGGGAAGGAATTGAAGGCAATTGTGTTCCTCTTTGGGGTCCAGTTTTTAGGTAGAAAAGGAAACTTCAGAGAATAGCTTCATTCTGTGCTTTGGGAGAGACAGAGGATTAGAGGGGTGGGGGTCAGAGAGACCTTCAGGCTGCTTCTTTAGTTCAGCATGTCAAAGCACCATATTTCAGGATATTGTTTTCTGAGTCCCAACACAGAAAGCTTTCAGTCTTTAACCACCGATTATAATGTTAGCTGTGGGTTTTTCATAAATCCTCTTTACCATGTAGAAGAAACTCCCTTCCATTCCTAGTTCGTTGAATGTTTTTATTATGAAAGGGTTTAATTACTTTTATACTAGAAATATTTTTTCCTAATCCTTGCAATGCCTTCTACAATGAATATTTTTTAAAATGCATCCATCATTAAATAGGCATCAATATTAACACTGAATATTCAGGACTTCCCCCTGCAGAAGGTAGAAGTGAAACAGCAACATAAGAAAAAAAAAATGAGGATTACAATTAGAGATTAGAGTGATACTGCTCTTCCCATTCCTGGCCATAACTTAGTGTGAAAGGAAGGTGGAGCCCCTCCTAGTGTCCAGAGTAGTAAAATATTATAAGCAATTACCTTACAGACAGTTCATGAACTGCTATAGTTAGCGACCTAATGTTGTGTAAAATATTACTCCCAAACTTCCCAGCATTAAAACAAACATTTATTTCTTACAATTCCTGCAGGTCAAGAATCTAGGAGCAACTTATCTGAGTGGCTCTTCATAAGGTTCAATCAACTGGTTGGGGCTGTAGATATCTAAAGGCTTGTCTGGAGCTGGAGGACCCTCCTGCAAGATGACTCACTCAAAGGGCTGTTGGCAAATGGCTTCTATTCCTTGCAATGTCAGACTCTCCACTGGGCTGCTTGAATGTCCTTATGACATGGCAGCTGGCTTCCCCAAAATGAGTGATCCGAGAGATAGAGCCAGCAGGAATCTGTAATACCTTTTATGACCTACTCTTGAAAGTCACACACAGTCATTTCCACCATATTCTGTTTTTTAGAAGACAGTCACTAAATTCAGCTCACGCTCATGGCGGAAGGAATCAGGTTCCACCCTTTGAAGGGAGCAGTATCAAGTAATTTGTGACATATTGTGTCCAGAATTGGTGGGTTCTCAGTCTCACTGACTTCAAGAATGAAGCAGCGGAGGCTTGTGGTAAGTGTTACAGTTCTTAAAAGGTGGCATGTCCGGAGTTTTTTCCTTCTGATGTTCGGATGTGTTCACAGTTTCTTCCTTCTGGTGGGTTTGTGGTCTCACTGGCTCAGGAGTGAAGCTGCAGACCTTCGCGGTGAGTGTTACAGCTCTTAAGGCACTGCGTCTGGAGTTGTTCATTCCTCCCGGTGGGTTCGTGGTCTCGCTGGCTTCAGAAGTGAAGCTGCAGACCTTCGCGGTGAGTGTTACAGCTCTTAAGGCACTGCGTCTGGAGTTGTTCATTCCTCCCGGTGGGGTCGTGGTCTCGCTGGCTTCAGAAGTGAAGCTGCAGACCTTCACGGTGAGTGTTACAGCTCATAAAGGCAGTGTGAACCCAAAGAGTGAGCAGCAGCAAGATTTATTGCAAAGAGCAAAAGAACAAAGCTTCCACAATGTGGAAGGGGACGTAAGCAGGTTGCTACTGCTGGCTGGGGCAGCTTGCCTTTTATTCTCTTATCTGGCCCCACCCATATCCTGCTGATTGGTCCATTTTACAGAGAGCCAATTCGTCCATCTTACAGAGAGCTGATTGGCCCATTTTGACAGGGTGCTGATTGGTGCGTTTACAATCCCTGAGCTAGACACAAAAGTTCTCCACATACCCACTAGATTAGCTAGATACAGAGTGTCCAGCAAAGGTTCTCCAAGTCCCCACCAGAGTAGCTAGATACAGAGTGTCGATTGGTGCATTCACAAACCCTGAGCTAGACACAGGGTGCTGATTGGTGTATTTGCAATCCCTTAACTAGACATAAAGGTTCTCCAAGTCCCCACCAGACTCAGGAGCCCAGCTGGCTTCACCCAGTGGATCCTGCACCGGGGCCACAGGTGGAGCTGCCTGCCAGTCCCGCGCCGTGCACCTGCACTCCCCAGCCCTTGGGTGGTCGATGGGACTGGGTGCCGTGGAGCAGGGGGCGGCACTTATCAGGGAGGTTCGGGCCACACAGGAGCCCACGGAGTTGGGGGAGGCTCAGGTATGGCAGGCTGCAGGTCCTGAGCCCTGCCCCGTGGGGAGGGAGCTAAGGCCTGGCGAGAAGTCGAGCACAACAGCTGCTGGCCCAGGTGCTAAGCCCCTCACTACCCAGGGCCGGCAGGGCTGGCCAGCTGCTCCGAGTGCAGGGCCCACTGAGCCCACAACCACCTGGAACTCATGCTGGCCCACAAGCACCATGTGCAGCCCTGGTTCCCACCCGTGCCTCTCCATCCACACCTCCCTGCAAGCTCCAGCCTTGGCCAGCCCAGAAAGGGGCTCCCATAGTGCAGTGGCAGGCTGAAGGGCTCCTCATGCTTGGCCAGAGTGGGAGCCCAGGCAGAGGAGGCACCGAGAGTGACCGAGGGCTGTGAGGGTTGCCAGCACACTGTCACCTCTCAATATTTTAAAACCTCAACATTGAAAAATGCAATTATCAGGTGGCTGGCAAGATGGTCGAATAGGAACAGCTTCGGTCTGCAACTGCCAGCAAGATCAACGCAGAAGGTGGGTGATTTCAGCATCTCCAACTGAGGTACCCAGCTTATCTCATTGAGACTGGTTAGACAGTGGGTACAGCCCATGGAGGGGAGCAAAAGCAGGGTGGGGTGTTGCCTAACCCGGGAAGTGTAAGGGGTCAGGGAACTCCCTCCCCTAGCCAAGGGAAGCCGTGAGGGACCGTGCCATGAGGAAAGATGCACTCTGGCCCAGATACTACACGTTTCCCATGGTCTTCACAACCCGCAAACCAGGAGATTCCCTCTGGTGCCTATGCCATGAGGGCCCTGGGTTTCAAGCACAAAACTGGTTGGCCGTTTGGGCAGACACCGAACTAGCTTCAGGAGTTACTTTTCATACCCCAGTGGCACCTGGAAAGCCAGTGAGGCAGAACTGTTCACTCCCCTGGAAAGGGGGCTGAAACCAGGGAGCCAAGTGGTCTAGCTCAACAGATCCCAGCTCCACAGAGCCCAGCAAGCTATGATCCACTGGCTTGAAATTCTTGTGGCCAGCACAGCAGTCTGAAGTCGACCTGAGATGTTTCAGCTTGGTGGGGGAAGGGGCGTCCATCATGTCATTGCTGAGGCTTGAGTAGGCAGTTTTCCCCTGACAGTGTAAACAAAGTTGCCAGCAAGTTTGAACTCGGCGGAGCCCACCGCAGCTCAGCAAAGCTGCTGTGGCCAGACTGCCTCTCTAGATTACTCCTCTCTGGGCAGAGCATCTCTGAAAGAAGGGCAGCAACCCCCATGAGAGGCTTATAGATAAAACTCACATCTCCCTAGGACAGAGCACCTGGAGGAAGGGGCAGCTGTGGGTACAGCTTCAGCAGACTTAAACGTTCATGCCTGCTGGCTCTGAAGAGAGCAGCAGATCTCCCAGCACAGCGCTCAAGCTCTGCTTAGGGACAGACTGCCTCCTCAAGTGGGTCCCTGACCCCTGTGCCTCCTGACTGAGAGACACCTCCCAGCAGGGGTTGACAGACACCTCATACAGAAGAGCTCTGGCTGGCATCTGGCAGGCACCCCTCTGGGACAAAGCTTCCAGAGGAAGGAACAGGCAGCAATCTTTGTTGATCTGCAGCCTCTGCTGGTGATACCAAGGCAAACGGGGTGTGGAGTTGACTTCCAGCAAACTCCAGCAGACCTGCAGCTGAGGGGCCTAACTATTAGAAGGAAAACTAATGAACAGAAAGGAATAGCATCAACATCAACAAAAAGGACATCCACACAGAAATCCCATCTGAAGGTCACCAACATCAAAGACCAAAGCTAGAAAACTCCACAAAGATGAGGATAAACCATTGCAAAAAGACTGAAAATTCCAAAAACCAGAATGCCTCTCCTCCTCCAAAGGATCACAACTCCTCACCAGCAAGGGAACAAAACTGGACAGAGAATGAGTCTGATGAATTGACAGAAGTAGGCTTCAGAATGTGGGTAATAACAAATTCCTCCAAGCTAAAGGAGCATGTTCTAACCCAATGCAAGGAAGCTAAAAGCCTTGAAAAAAAAGGTTAGAGGAATTGCTAACTAGAATAACTAGTTTAGAGAAGAATATAAATGACCTGATGTAGCTGAAAAACACAGCACAAGAACTTCATGAGGCATACACAAGTATCAACAGCCAAATCGATCAAGCAGAAGAAAAGATATCAGAGATTGAAGATCAACTTAATAAAATAAACTGTGAAGACAAGATTAGAGAAAAAAGAATGAAAAGGAATGAACAAAGCCTCCAAGAAACATGGGACAGTGTGAAAAGACCAAACCTACGTTTGACTGGTGTACGTGAAAGTGATGGGGAGAATGGAACCAAGTTGGAAAACACTCTTCAGGATATTATGCAGGAGAACTTCCCCAACCTAGCAAGACAGGCCAACATTCAAAGTCAGGAAATACAGAAAACACCACAAAGATACTCCTCGAGAAGAGCAACCCCAAGACACATAATTTTCAGATTCACCAAGGTTGAAATGAAGGAAAAAAATGTTAAGGGCAGCCAGAGAGAAAGGTTGGGTAATCCACAAAGGGAAGCCTATCAGACTAATGGCAGATCTCTCTGCAGAAATCCTACAAGCGAGAAGAGAATGGGGGCCAATATACAACATTTTCAAAGAAAAGAATTTCAACCCAGAATTTCATATCCAGCCAAACTAAGCTTCAAAAGTGAAGGAAAAATAAAATCCTTTACAGACAAGCAAATGCAGAGAGATTTTGTCACCACCAGGCCTGCTTTACCAGAGCACCTGAAGGAAGCACTGAAAATGGAAAGGAAAAACTGGTACAAGCCACTGCAAAAACATACTAAATTCTAAAGACCATCAACACTATGAAAAAACCGCATCAACTAATGGGCAAAATAACCAGCTAGCATCATAATGACAGAATCAAATTCACACGTAACAATATTAACCTTAAATGTAAACAGGCTAAGTGCCCCAATTAAAAGACTCAGACTGGCAAACTGGATAAAGAGTCAAGATCCATCGGTGTGCTGTATTCAGGAGATCCATCTCATGTGCAAAGACACAAACAGACTCAAAATAATGGCATGGAGAAATATTTACCAAGCAAATGGAAAGCAAAAAAAAAAAAAAAAAAAAAAACAGGGGTTGCAATCTTGGTCCCTGATAAAACAGACTTTAAACCAACAAAGATCAAAAAAGACAAAGAAAGGCATTACATAATGGTAAAGGGATCAATGCAACAAGAAGAGATAACTAGCCTAAATATATATGCGTTAAATACTGGAGCACCCAGATTCATAAAGCAAGTTCTTAGAGACCTACAAAGAGACTTAGACTCCCACACAATAATAGTGGGAGACTTTAACATGCCACTGTCAATATTAGACAGATCAATGACACATAAAATTAACAAGGATATTCAGGACTTGAACTCAGCTCTAGACCAAGCAACCTAATAGACATCAACATAACTCTCCACCCCAAATCAATAGAATATACATTCTTCTCAGCACCACATTGCACTTATTTTAAAATTGACCACATAATTGGAAGTAAAACATTCCCAGCAAATGCAAAAGAACAGAAATCATAACAATCAGTCTCTCAGACCACAGAGCAATCAAATTAGCACTCAAGATTAAGAAACTCACTCAAAACCACACAATACATGGAAACTGAACAACCTGCTCCTGAATGACTATTGGGTAAAAAATGAAATCAAGGCAGAAATAAATAAGTTCTTTGAAACCAATGAGAACAAAGACACAACATAACAGAATCTCTGGGACACAGCTAAAACAGTATTTAGAGGGAAATTTATAGCATTAAATGCCCACAGAAGAAAGCAGGAAAGATCTAAACTCGACAGTGTACGTCACAATTAAAAAAACTAGAGAAGCAAGAGCAAACAAATTCAAAAGCTAGTAGAGACAAGAAATAACTAAGATCAGAGCAGAACTGAAGGAGATAGAGACATGAAAGACGTTTCAAAAAACCAATGAATCCAAGAGCTGTTTTTCTGAAAAGATCAACAAAACAGACCACTAGCCAGACTAATAAAGAAAAGAGAGAAGAATCAAATAGACACAATAAAAAGTGATAAAGGGGAGATCACCACTGATCCCATGTAAATATGAACTACCATCAGAGAATACTATAAACACCTCTACACAGATAAACTAGAAAATCTCCAAGAAATGGATAAATTCCTGGACACATACACCCTCCCAAAACTAAACCAGGAAGAAGTCGAATCCCTGAATAGACCAATAACAAGTTCTGAAATTGAGGCAGTAATTAATAGCCTACCAGCCAAAAAAAAAAGCCCAGGAGAAGACAGATTCACAGCCAAATTCTATCACAGTTACAAAGAGGAGCTGGTGCCATTCCTTCTGAAACTATTCCAAACAAAAGAAAAAGAGGGACTCCTCCCTAACTCATTTTATGAGGCCAGCGTCATCCTGATACCAAAACTTGGCAGAGACACACACACAAAAAAATTGTAGGCCAATATCCCTGATAAACATTGATGCGAAAATCCTCAATAAAATACTGGTAAACCAAATCCTGAAGCAAATCAAAAAGCTTACCGACCAAAATCAAGTCGGCTTCATCCCTAGGATGCAAGGCTGGTTCAACAGACACAAATAAATAAACGTAATCCATCCCATAAACAGAACCAATTACAAAAAACACATGATTATCTCAAGATGCAGAAAAGGCCTTCAACAAAAGTCAACACCCCTTCATGCTAAAAACTCTCAATAAACTAGGTATTGATGGAAAGTATCTCAAAATAATAGCTATTTATGACAAACTCACAGCCAATATCATACTGAATAGGCAAAAGCTGGAAGCATTCCCTTTGAAAACAGGCACAAGACAAGGATGCCCTCTCTCACCATTCGTATTCAACATAGTATTGGAAGTTCTGGCCAGGGCAATCAGGCAAGAGAAAAAAATAAAGGGTATTCAATTAGGAAGAGAGGAAGTCACATTGTCTCTGTTTGCAGATGACATGATTGTATATTTAGAAAACCTCATTGTCTCAACCCAAAACCTCCTTAAGCTGATAAGCAACTTCAGCAGAATCACAGGATACAAAATTAATGTGCAAAAATCATAAGCATTCATATACACTAATAATAGACAGACAGCCAAATCATGAGTGAAATTCCATTCACAATTGCTACAAAGAGAATAAAATACCTAGGAATCCAACTTACAAGGGATGTGAAGGACCTCTTCAAAGAGAACTACAAACCACTGCTCAAGGAAATAAAAGAAGACACAAACAAATGGAAAAATATTCCATGCTCATGGATAGGAAGAATCAATATTGTGAAAATGACCATACTGACCAAAGCAATTTATAGATTCAATGGTATCCCCATCAAGTTACCATTGATTTTCTTCACAGAATTAGAAAAAACTACTTTAAAGTTCATACGGAACCAAAAAAGAGCCCATACACCCAAGACAATCCTAAACAAAAAGAACAAAGCTGGAGGCATCATGCTACCTGACTTAAAACTATACTACCAGGCTAAAGTAACCAAAACAGCATGGTACTGGTACCAAAACAGATATATAGACCAATGGAACAGAACAGAGGCCTCAGAAATAACACCACACATCCACAGCCATCTGATCTTTGACGAATCTGACAAAAACAAGCAATGAGGAAAGGATTCCCTATTTAATAAATGGTGTTGGGAAAACTGGCTAGCCATATGCAGAAAACTGAAACTGGAACCCTTCCTTACACCTTATACAAAAATTAACTCAAGATGGTTTAAAGACTTAAACATAAGACCTAAAACCATAAAAACCTAGAAGAAAACCTAGGCAATACCATTCAGGACAGAAACATGGATGAAGACTTCATGACTAAAACACCAAAAGCAAGGACAACAAAAGAAAAAACTGACAAATGGGATCTAATTCAGCTAAAGAGCTTCTTCACAGCAAAAGAAACTATCATCAGAGTAAACAGGCAACCTACAGAATGGGAGAAAATTTTTGCAATCTATCCATCTGACAAAGGTCTAATATCCAGAATCTACAAAGAACTTAAACAAATTTATAAGAAAAAAACAAACAACCCTATCAAAAAATGGGCTAAGGATATGACTAGACACTTCCCAAAAGAAGACTTTTATGCAGCCAACAAACATATGAAAAAAAGCTAATCATCACTGGTCATTAGAGAAATGCAAATCAAAACCACAATAAGATACCATCTCATGCCAGTTAGAATGGCGATCGTTAAAATGTCAGGAAACAACAGATGCTGGAGAGGATGTGGAGAAATAGGAATGCTTTTACACTGTTGGTGGGAGTGTAAATTAGTTCAACCATTGTGGAAGACGTGTGGCGATTCCTCAAGGATCTAGAACTAGGAATACCATTTGACCCAGCAATCCCATTCCTGGGTATATACCCAAAGGATTATAAGTCATTCTGCTATAAAGACACATGCACATGTATGTTTATTGCAGCACTGTTCACAATAGCAAAGACTTGGAACCGACACAAATGCCCATCAATGATAGACTTGATAAAGAAAATGTGTTGTATATACACCATGGAATATTATGCAGCCATAAAAAAGGATGAGTTCATGTCCTTTGCAGGGACGTGGATGAAACTGGAAACCATCATTATCAGCAAAGTAACACAAGAAGAGAAAACCAAACACGCATGTTTTCACTCATAAGTGGGAGTTGAACAATGAGAACACATGGACATAGGGAGGGGAACATCACAAACCGGGGCCTGTCAGGGGTTAGGGGACTAGGGGAGGGATAACATTAGGAGAAATACCTAATGTAGATGATGGGTTGTTGGGTGCAGCAAACCACTATGGAATGTGTATACTTACGTAACAAACCTGCACGTTCTGCACATGTATCCCAGAAGTTAAAGTATAATAAAAAATATTTTTTAAAAAATAGGATTATGCAGAGGCATGTCCACTCTGTCTGTGACTACTAGGGCAGAAAAAGCAGGCATCCACAGCTTAACTAATAATCTTCATTCACCTATACAAAATGCTCTGTTGCAGGCTTCCTGTTTTTCTTCAAACCACTGCTTTTTAGACTTTTACTTTCCCGATTCTTTCTAGGAATTGAGTAATACAAAAGATTCTTTTTAATAATAAAAAAAGAAAAATGAAATTATCTTTTCCATATGCAATAGTCTGACATAGCATGAATAAACACTCCAAAAACAAAAAGAAAAAAATCCACACTCAAAACCTGATAAAATTATTTACATAAATCAATAGGGAGATAATCTAGGACAGAGGAAAACTTCCAGTTTTGTAATATATTGTAAATATTTAAAAACCTTTTAGTAGCATGAATCAATTATATCCAAATCCAGATTATAAATTTTTTCTCTTGAAAGTCTACTATTATAAAATGAAAACAACTATACGAATCTCTATTTTATAATAAATATTTTGAAATGTCAAGGGATGTAAAGTTTGTGAAACTGGCCCTGACATAAAAGTAGCCATCAAGGGTTCAGTGTTAAAAACTGAATAGCTTTGGTTGTCTGGTCCTTCCTTTTAGTGATAAGGTCCCACAATAGAGACAATACTTGTTTGTGACTGCCATGGTCAATGTTGTTACAGTATTGTTTCTAGTAGCTAAAGAGTTTATTATCATAAAATGAAGTTCCCTGTGGCATTTCAAAGAACTTCTCGTGTTGTGTGTCTGCTTTTAGGCATAGTATTGCCAAGAAGTGGTTCAGCAGAACTCAGAGAAATGGGCACTCTAACTCTCTAAGTACGGAAAAAACTAAATTCACAAGCAGCTGAATAACTAAATAGAAATATTGGTTCATGGTGGCAAAAAAAAAATTGTTTTCTGGAGTGAAAATTGTAAGTCAAAATATCTCAGGGAGATAGTCTTGAAATATTTTCTTGAAAAGATGTCTACAGGTGAGCATTGTTCATCAAAACACTTTCCAGGCATGTGAAAACTGATTCGTTAGTGTGAATTTATGGGACACTGAGCATAACATCAGGAAATAATCCTGCAAGTAATTATCACACATAAAAGACCTCCTGTTGCAAAAATGTCAGTTACATTGAGGAAAATTACTCATATTATCCTCCACCTGCCTTTTTTAGAACTTCTCATTCTGCTTTGTATATGGCAAGACTAGCATATTATGATGCTAGAAACACTGAAGGGTAAAAAGTTTTTCTATTTGCATCATCTACCAGTTAGTTTGATCTACAGAGAGGCTCACATGCTAGCAGTTGGTGATGGCTGCTGGTTGGAGAGTCAGCTGGGGCTGTCAGGGCCAGTTCTTTCCTGAAGGACCTCTCTGCATGGCTGCCTGGTTTCCTTTCCACCTGAGGGCTGGGTTCCAAGAAGGATTAATTCGAGAAGTAAGGACAGAAGATGCAGACCTTAGAAGTTCAAGTGTTGCATCAGCTGCATTCAATTAGTCATAAAACCGAGAACAGGGGTGTCCAATCTTTTGGCTTCCCCAGGCCACATTGGAAGAATTGTCTTGGGCCACACATGAAATACACTAACACTAAGGATAGCTGATGAGCTAAAAGAAAAAAAAATCTCATCATGTTTTAAGAAAGTTTATGAATTTGTGCTGCATTCAAATTCATTCTCTGGCTCATTCTCTAGAAGGAAGGATGGACAGCCCTATATAAGACCAGTTTCCACTCCTCAGCAAATGCAAAAGAACTGAAATCATAACAGCCTCTCAGAACACACTGCAATCAAATTGGAGCTCAAAATTAAGAAATTCATTCAAAACCACACAACTACATGGAAATTGAACAACCTGCTCCTGAATGAATCCTGGGTAAATAATGAAATTAAGGCAGAAATCAAGAAGTTCTTTGAAACTAATGAGAACAAAGAGACAACATACCAGAACTCTGGGACACAGCTAAAGCAGTATTAAGAGGGAAATTTATAGCACTAAACGCCCTCATCAAAAAGTTAGACCTCAAATCAACAACCTAACATCACAACTAAAGGAACTAGAGAACCAAGGGCAAATAAACTCCAAAGCTAGTAGAAGACAAGAAATAACAAATATCAGAGCTGAACTGAAGGAGACAGAGACATAAAAAACCCTTCAAAAAAATCAACAAACCCAGGAGCTGTTTTTTTGAAAAAAATTAATAAAATAGACAGACTGCTGGACCTATCAACCCATCACCTAGGTATTAAGCCCAGCATGCATAGCTCTTTTCCCTAATGCTCTCCCACCTCTGCCCTCCCACAAAAAGCCACAATAAGTGTTGTTCCCCTCCCTGTGTCCATGTGTTTTCATGTTCAGCTCCCACTTACAAGTGAGAACATGGGGTGTTTGGTTTTCTGTTCCTGTGTTAGTTTGCTGAGAATATTGGCTTCCAGCTTCATCCATGTCCCTGCAAAGGGCATGATTCGTTCCTTTTTATGGCTGCATAGCATTCCATGGTGTATATGTACCTGCACACCCTGCACATGTACCTCAAAACTTAAAAAATAAAAAATAAAAAAGTAAAATAGGCCACTAGTTAGACTAATAAAGAAGAAAAAAGAGTAAAATGGACACAATCAGAAATGATAAAGCAAATATCACCACTGACCCCACAGAAATACAAGCAGCCATCAGAGAATACTATAAACACCTCTATGTACATAAACTAGAAAATCTAGAAGAAATGGATAAATTCCTGGATGCATACACCCTCCCGAGACTGAACCAAGAAGAAACTGAATCCCAAAATAGATCAATAATGAGTTCTGAAATTGAGACAGTAATAAATAGCCTACTAACCAAAAAAAGCCTATGAGCAAACAGATTTACAGCTGAATTCTACCAGAAGTACAAAGAGGATCTGGTACCACGTGTACTGAAACTATTCCAAACAACTGAAAAGCAAGGACTCCTCCTTAACTCATTTTATGAGGCCAGCATCATTCTGATACCAGAACCTGGGAGAGATACAACAAAAAAAGAAAACTTCAGGCCAATATCCCTGATGAACATAGATGCAAAAATCCTCAATAAAATCCTGGCAAATAGATACAACAGCACATCAAAAAGCTTATCCATCATGATCAAGTTGGCTTCGTCCCTGGGATGCAAGGTCGATGCAACATACACAAATCAATAAATGTAATTCATCACATAAACAGAACTAAAGACAAAAACCACATGATTATCTCAATAGACACAGAAAAGACCTTTGGTAAAATTCAACATCCCTTCATGTTAAAAAAAAAAAAAAAAAAACCTCTCAATCAACTAGGTATTGAAGGAACATACCTCAAAATAATAAGAGCCATATATGACAAACCCACAGCCGCTATCATACTGAATGGGCAAAAGCTGGAAGCATTCCCTTTGAAAGCAGGCACGAGATAAGGATGTCCTCTCTAACTACTCCTATTCAACATATTATTGGAAGTCCTGGCCAGGGCTAACAGGCAAGAGGAAGAAATAAAGTGTATTCAAATAGGAAGAGATGAAGTCAAATTATCTTTGTTTGCAGATGACATAATCCTATATCTAGAAAATCCCATTGTCTCAGCCCAAAAGCTTCCTAAACTAGTAAGCAACTTTAAAGTCTCAGGATACAAAATCAATGTGCAAAAATCATAAGCATTCATATACACCAACAACAAGCATGCAGAGAGCCAAATCATGAATGAATTCCCATTCACGATTGCTACAAAGAGAATAAACTACCTAGGAATACAGCTAACAAGGGAAGTGAAGGATCTCTTCAAGGAGAACTGCAAACCACTGCTCAAGGAAATCAGAGAGGACACAAACAAATAGAGAAACAGTCCATGCTCACAGAGAGGAAGAATCAATATCGTGAAAATGGCCATACTGCCCAAAGTAATTTATAGAGCCAATGCCATTGCCATTAAATCACCATTGACATTCTTCACAGAATTAGAAAAAAAGCTATGTTAAAATTCATATGGAACCAAAGACGAGCCCATATAGCAAAGACAATTCTAAACAAAAAGAACAAAGCTGGAGTCATCATGCTACCTGACTTCAAACTATACTATAAGGCTATAGTAACCAAAATAGCATGGTACTGGTACCAAAACAGATATATATAGACCAATGGAACAGAACAGAAGCCTCAGAAATAATGCCACGTATCTCCAGCCATCTGATCTTTGACAAACCTGACAAAAACAAGCAATGGGAAAAGGAGTCCCTATTTAACAAATGATGTTGGGAAAGCTGGCTAGCCATATGCAGAAAATGGAAACTGGACCCCTTCCTTACACCTTATACACAAATTAACTCAAGATGGATTAAAGCCTTAAATGTAAAACCCAAAACAATAAAAACCCTAGAAGAAAATCTAGGCAATACCATTCAGGACACAGGCAGAGGCAAAAGCAATTGCAACAAAACAAAAAATTGACAAATGGGATCTAATTAAACTAAAGAGCTTCTGCACAGTAAAAGAAACTATCATCAGAGTGAGAAGAAGGCCCAGAGAATGGGAGAAAAATTTTGCAATCTATCCATCTGACAAAGGTCTAATATCCAGAATCTACAGGGAACTTCAACAAATTTATAAGAAAAAAAAAAACCCATTAGAGAAATGTAAATTAGAGAAATGTAAATCAAAACCACAGTGAGATACCATCTCACACCAGTCAGAATGGAGATTATTAAAAAGTCAATGTCTTTGCTACTGTGAATAGTGCTGCAATAAACATATGTGTGCATGTATCTTTATAATAGAATGATTTATATTCCTGTGGGTATATACTCGGTAGTGGGATTGCTGGGTAAAATGGTATTTCTGATTCTAGATCCTTGAGGAATCGCCACACTGATTTCCACAATGGTTGAACTAATTTACATTCCCACTAATAATCTAGGTGATGGGTTGATAGGTGCAGCAAACCACCAAGGCACACGTATACCTATGTAACAAACCTGCACATTCTGCACATGTATCCCAGAACTTAAAGTAAAAAAAAAAAAAAAAAAAAAAATTTTAATTTAAAAAAAAAGGGGAAAAAAAGCCAAGAAACAACAGATGCTGGTGAGGTTGCAGAGAAAAAGGCATGCTTTTACACTGTTCTTGGGAATGTAAGTTAGTTCAACCATTGTGGAAGGCAGTGTGGTAATTCCTCAAAGATCTAGAAGCAGAAACACCATTTGGCCCAGCAATCCCATTACTGGGTATATACCCAAAGTAATATAAATCATACTATTATAAAGATACGTGCCTGTGTACGTTCACTGCAGCACTATTCACAATAGCAAAGACATGGAATCAACCCAAATGCCCATCAATGACAGACTGGATAAAGAAAATGTGGTACCTAACCACCATGGGATACTACGCAGCCATAAAAAGAAACGAGATCATGTCTTTTGCAGGGACATGGATGGAGCTGGAAGCTGTTATGCTCAGCAAACTAATCCAGGAACAGAAAACCAAACACTGCATGTTCTCACTTATAAGTGGGAACTGAATGATGAGAACACATGGACACGTCAGGGGGTGGGGGGAAACAACACACACTGGGACCTATTGGGGGTCCAGGGGAGGGAAAGCATCAGGAAGAATAGCTAATGGATGCTGGGCTTAATGCATAAGTGAAGGGTTGATCTGTACAGCAAACCACCATGGCACATGTTTACTTGTGTAACAAATCTGCACATGTACCCCGGAACTTAAAGGTTGATTAAATTCTATATATATATATATATACACAAAAATCAAAAAATAAAAATAGAAAATATAAGATCGTAGTTTCCTAATTTGCAAATTTCTCTCTTTTAATGTACCTGACTGCGTGTGCTGGCACCACTGGGACCTCACATCATGATACTGCAGGACTGGAGTTCAGGGAACCCAACACAAGAAACTGCTCTGGCTGGTGTACTTGATGTGAGAAATAAATGGTCTTGGTTTCTGACCCAGTGGTCTCGTGTTTCCTACAAGTAGGGTATAATTTAGATCCTTCACAGTTTCTGATTTAACAATGGGAGATATTTTTGTGGCCATATCTGCAAATACAGGATACTAATAAAGAAAAAGAATAACAACAGTGGCAGCAGAGAACCCAGGGAATAGGATGAAGGGCCACTTTGACTGATTTAAGTGGATAAGTAATCTCAAGTGGGAACCAATTTTTGCCCAGGTAAGGAAAATGTCTAAAGAATAATTTTGGAAAGAGAAGCTCCTAGGAAGTATTTTTAGACAGACACTTCTTTTTTTTTTTTTCAAGGCAGAGTCTCGCTCTGTCGCCCAGGCTGGAGTGTAGTGGCGCAATCTCGGCTCACTGCAAGCTCCACCTCCCAGGTTCACACCATTCTCCTGCCTCAGCCTTCTGAGTAGCTGGGACTACAGGCACCCGCCACCACGCCCGGCTAATTTTTTGTATTTTTAGTAGAGACAGGGTTTCACCGTGTTAGCCAGGATGGTCTCGATCTCCTGACCTCATGATCTGCATGCCTCAGCCTCCCAAAGTTCTGAGATTACAGGCGTGAGCCACCACACCCGGCCCAGACACTTATTTTCATACAGGAGAAAACTGGTTTTTCCCTAGGATCTCAAATACGAGGCAGAAGGTGTTACATTTTGAGACATGCTGTAGGTTAGTAGCTCCAGCACATCCTCAAGACTGAACGGCGTGGTTTCCAGCATAGTAAAGTACAGTTAAATTCATAGGTGTTGCAGGCAAATATTGTCTAAATAATGAAGGTCCAAATTCAAAAAGAGTTGGAGGTTCGGGTTTATAGTCAAACATCTACCATCATCAGTTTACTCTTTTGTTAATTCTCATGGTTACAGCTTCACGACATGCAGATATTACACATCAAATCTAGTTTTTCCTTGCCTTGTTTTTCCTTTGTACATTTATTATGACACTAGCTACAAATAATAATTATTAGAATTGTTGTATTTGTCTTCTTCATTAGATTATGAATGTCTGAAATTCAGAATAATATTTTAGTTATTTTCTCTGGCCCTCAAATTATTTAATATGGTGTTTTGATAACTGCATACATTTTATTCTTCAATTAATTCATACCAAATATATATATTTTTCACAGTGCCCAGATTTAAAGCCTGTCATCTATTTATCATTTTTATTAATACAGATAGTAAATTATTTAAATGGCCTAACACTTGTGTAAAGCCATCTGTAAAAAGAACAAAACTATAAATTAAACTGTGTCTAGAAATCTACCTTCCTTTAACTCCTAGACCTGTCCAGCACCACGAGCTTTGTACGATGGTTTTACCATATTTGTCTGTCTTCTCTCCAATGGCGTCAACTGTGCCATCTGGATGCAAACGGACAAACCCTCCAGTCAGCTTGTTATAGAACTGAAGAGTATTTCCTTTTGTAAACTTCCAGCTTTCTGCAGTCCACTAAAAAGAAAAACAAAACAAAACAAACAAAAACACCACTATGAGAAGAAACCAAGAGAAGAAATTGCTAAGAAACAGCACTTACTAAACACTATAGGCTGTTTTGTTTTAAAACATCAAATAGTCATTTGAACATTGTTTATATGAGATAATCTAAATCTCAAAACAAAATCTTACTGTTTCTTTTCTCTTAAGTTCCAGCTTCTGCCCTGAGAAGATAAAGAGAGGGCCATTAATTTCAGAAGTGTCATGCTTTCTCCAGTCATCATAAAACATAGTTTTCCAGGAAATGTGTATACGTGATACCTACTCGCAGAGAAGATACTGTTATCCCTGGCATACAGTTCTCTGACAATTTTACAATCATCTTCCCCCTGATCTAGCCATCTGTGAAAAGAAAAGTGTATCGATTATTTTCATTCTTTATATTTACATTAACCATTGGCAATTATCTTCCCAAGTCAGAAATACAAGATAGCAGGAATTGGAAAAGACGTGGCTATCTGGCTCTCAAAGGCAGAGCAGTACAGAATGGAAAAGAAAATCCTAAAATGACTCTAAGAGTGCAAGGGAGGTAGAGGCAGCAGTTACTATCTGGTAAGGCTAAAATATGTTTTTGCCTAATACACAGGTGAGTTACTCAATCAGTCTGCTAACTGTCAAAGTCATAGGTATTATATTCACTGGATCAGTTTATCCTGTCCTTTGGCCACTAACTATAGTTCAAACTCTAATCAGTTATTTCATAAATGGTTATTATGGGTTCCATAGGAAAAGAGGCAGGAGAGTGTCAAAAAAAAAAAAGCAAGTCTATCACGAAAGCAAATCTATCACCACTGCTGGGAAAATAACTCAAAAATCAAGGTCTGTTGACAGTAAGTAAGCACTATCATCTCTGTATAAAAAGCTACATGAAACACTGTATATTTATTATTTTTTAACCTAATTTGGGACCTAGTCCAAAGGGAATATGTTTTCTTGTCAGAGACTTTCATTTTTCTTTCTGATATGTACAGAGAAGTCATATTTTTGAGAATCTATCTTAATTTACCATTAAATATTAAATTTCTATCATTAGGAATGATGATAAACATAATAAATGTCTTTCTCAATAGCATAAAGAGCCACTAAAATTAATGTTCACAAAAGTTACCCAACAAACCCTCAGTGACCAGGAACAACTAAATAAGTTACCCAGTTCTCAATGCATAAACTTGGAACTAACATGAAATGGATTTTTTCAATGTAAAAGTACACCTACAAACCTATGACAGAAGAAGGCATATTCGTAATTTGTTGTGGGATCCTTGATAACAACATCATCAAGAAACCAGCCATTTCCTAAACACAAATTAAAGAATGAAAATGTGATATGAATAGATATGGTCCAATAATACTTCAAGTTTTGAGAAACAAGTTCTAACTTCCAAATATACGTAAAGGCCTTGTACAATATAAAGCTTTAGTACTTCAAATTAAGCAAAATATAACAGAAGTAAACTGTAAGGAATGTATTTCTTATACATATAACAAAAGCAAAGCATTATTTTAAGGCTTCATGCCTTATTGTATCTATTTCAGTGGGCTTTTCCAAATAATTGAAAATAGAACAATTCTGTAGCTGCTTTTAATTTCATAAACTGCATTCATAATCCTGAACCTAACATCTTCCAAAGAATATACACCTGATGAGTTACCAGCACTTTCTATTTCCAGGAAGTTTTTTAAAGTTCAAATTTAAACAAAGTCTGCATAAAATATGTATGTTTTGATAGACTAAAAATAAAAAACCATTCAGAAATCCTGTCCAAGCACATAGACTCAGCCGGTATACATGAGGGTAGAAATTTCTTTTTCAGTGTTTAATTTCATATTAATTTGCAAACTAGAGTTAGTTAAAATCAATTTTACTTACACATAAAATATTTTAATTAGTCATAGTGGTTCTGTCTATGCAAAGATCCAGCTCAAAATACATTCTACTCTAATTAAAATTATTGAGTTGGTGAGTTAATACTCATCAGCCATAGGAAAAAATTTATTTTTTCTTTTATTTTTTATTTGTATATGTTTAGAGATAGAGGCTCACTCTGTCACCCAGGCTAGAGTACAGTAGTGCAATCACAGTTCACTGTAGCCTTGAACTCCTGAACTCAAGCAATCTTCCAGCCTCAGCCTCTCAAGTAGCTGGGACTCCAGGTGTGTACCACCATGCTCAGCTAATTTTTAAATATTTTTGTAGAGATAGGGTCTTGTATGTTGCCCAGGCTGGTCTTGAACTCCTGGCCTCAAGCAATCCTCACACCTCAGTCTCGCAACATGCTGGAATTATAGGCATAAGCCACTGTTCTCAGCCAGATAAAACTGTTTAACACAGCATACAAGACCCTTCACTTACTCTTCAGCTTCATCCCTCATCACATACTCCTGTTATTGAGGGGTGCCAAACTCTTCACAGTTCCCTAGATCAGTGGTTCCCAAACTTAGCATGCGTCTGCATCACCAGGAGGGATTACAAAAACACAGACTACTGAGTTCCGCAGTTTCTAATTCAGTAGACCCAGCACAGGCAGCCTACAGTGATCAAATGTCCCAGTTTGCCCAGGACAGAGGGTTTTCCCAGGATGCAGGATTTTCAGTGCTAAAACCGGGACAGCCATAGGTAAACCAGAATAGCCACAGGCAAACCAGGATGGCTAGTCATCCTAGATAAGACCCCAAGCATTGAATCTTTAACAATTTTCTCAAGCAACACTGATGGCCCACGAACCACACTTTGAAAACCACTGCCACAGATGTTTCACATACATAATTTTATGCTATTCCCTCCACCTGGAGCAAAATCTCCGAAATATTATTTAATTTCATTTTTAAATGCTATCTCCCAAAAAAGAATTACTTGTCTCCTTTAAGGAAAAATAAAATGTTACCAGAATTCTAAAATGAGTTTTAAGAACTGACGAGGCTGTAAAGAAAACTCTTAGAGGTAATGATACATTGATTTTAACAATACTTTGTAAGTTAATAAGTTAGTTTTTAAATTATTAATGTAAAAATATATTGTCTACATTTTTATCATGTTTTTCCCATAGGAAAGAACCAGAACTGGATTTAGAAAACTAGAAAAGATGGGTTCCTAAAGAAAGCTAGGCTGTTCCTGCAGGGATTGGGGAGGGGTAAGAATCTAGAAAAGTCTTATTAACCAGCATTGTTTACATATGTATGTTGGTGAGTAGGTATTTAAAGTAAGAATCATTTATCTTACTATCTTCTCGGATTATCTGCCTACAATTAGACTCTGACTGTTCTCCAGAGTTTCCTTTCTTTGTGGCCACTTAGGAAGCCTGCAGATTTTTATTCAAGTGGGGGTCATGTAACAAATTCTAGATGGCACAGGTTCTTCAAGTGGTTTCTTTACAACAGAAAAACCCCTACTACCCTCTCCTATTACTGGCTGTTGGTGAATAGGTATCAAATCAACAGCCAACCTACTGCAATGAAAACTTGTAGCTTTTATACTCAGTGGTGAACCCATAACTTGTCTGTCCCTTCCTTCATAAGTCCTGAATGTGTAGCTTTGTGCCTACATTTAGGATGGTGCTGGGATGGGTCTGAATATACTTGCCCCCCTAAAATTCATCTATTGGAACCTAAGACCCAATGTGATAACATTAAGAGATGGAGCCTTTAGGATGTGATTAAGTCATGAGGGCTCAGCCCTTATGAGTGGGATTAGTGCCCTCATAAAAGGACTTCAGGGAACTAGCGAGGCCTTTTTGCCCTTCCACCATGGGAGGACACAGCAAGAAGCCCCTCCCAAGACAACAAATGCCAGCACTTTGATCTTAGACTTCTCAGCCTCCAGAAGTGTAAGAATAAATGTTTCTTCTTTATACATTGCCCAGTCTAAGGTATTTTGTTATAGCAGCCTCAAACTAAGTAAGACAGATGGTAAGGTCTTGCTTCTATTATTTTATTCTGGTCTTTTGAGACCTCGGCAGAAAATGAGACAGAAAAAAACACCATCATAACATTCTATTAGACTGTACTTATGGTTCTGATTTTTGCTTTGGCCCGAAGTCATGAAGAGGACTGAAATACCTTAATTGACTAAATTTTTTTTACTTTCACCCTTTTAATTAAATTTTTGTTTTACTAAATTGTAGTCAGAGAATGTGGCTTGTTTGGGGAAATTTGCTGAGATTTTCTTTTTGGCCTAATATCTGAGTCAAATTATAAAAATGTTTCATGAAGTTTTGAAATGAAAGTGCTTCCCTATCTACAAAGTACAAACACCTGAGGAGAGTAACTGAAGTATCCAACTAACCTACCAAAATCTGAGACATATGATAAAATCCTATCCTATCTTCTTTTCATTTCTTCCTGACTATCTCCGAGTATTTTACTTTATCTATTTATATGCAATATTATCTGTGGAATAAAGGCTCATGACTCTTACAATCTCACTGTGAATTATAAACTTTATCAAAAAATTACCCTTCTTGTAACTTTTAATGCTTGTTGTCTTGAATTTTACTTTATCTTATAATAAGGTTATAACTAAGATTATTTCTTTTATTTACATATTTCTGATACATCATTGCCTAAACTTTCATTTTTAATATTACTGGGTCATTTATTTCAAGCGTCTCTTGCATAGAGCATATAATTGGACACAGGGATTTTTTAGGTTGAAAATTGTTGCCTTTATTTCTGTTTAGAAAAATTAACAGAAACTCAGAAATAAGGCTAAAAGATGACACATGTCCTTTCAATATTGTAGTGGAACACTGACAAGCTTGCCTGAGAATCATTTGACTCACTGTGGGAGTGTAACATTATTTGACTTAATATTTACTATGGATTCAGGCCTAGACTCTGTAAAATTAGCTATCAACTGACAAAAAATAATATGCAAATAATTCACATCTGTTCAAAATATAGATACATTTTGTCCGAGAGAGAAGACAACCTCAAAAGTATATTTGTATTGTCTACAGAACATTGGTCATATTTTTATTAATCTTATTCATAATTATTTTTTTCATGGATTATAAGTATATATTTTTTAGTTTCTTGTAACCTCCTTTCAACCAGCTTTGTCAACCTCCTAATTCCCTCATTAATTATCTAAACACATTGTCCACTCTGTATTTGTATAACAATCTTGTTCTTAGTTTGAAAATTATACTTTGACATCTTTTAGTAAGAAGGTTTATCACCTTGTTTGATGCATTTTTTGGTATGTGCCCTTTAGTAGTCTGTCTTTTGTTAAATGGATTTTGTTTATCTTATAATTGTTTTATACAGTAGCAGAAAATAAATTTATTGAGAAGATGTGAGTCATCTCACAGAGTTGATGAGAAGACTGAGGAAAAGCATGAATAAAATGGCAGGAGAAAACAGCTGAGACCTCACTGCCAGGACAGTCTCCTTAATGTGCCGCTGTTGGACAATCAGTAGCCTTCAAGGAATATCACCACCAGGAGATACGACTGCTGCCTCCACCACTACCATGCTGGAATGCCGCCACATGTCACAACATATAAATCCCCATCTCTTCTATTTTTTAAAATTACTCTTTCTAGCATTTAGGCCCATCGTAGATTATCCCTTTGGCCAAGCCTATGTCATTTTGAAGAAAAATACATCTAGTTAAATTTTAAAGGGTATTTGGAGACAATATTTTGATTTCACATAGTCAATACATAGAGATCCATTTTCTACCAATTCCACAGTATTTTCTAGATTTGAATAGAGTTTCACATAAATAGAATGGAATCAGGCCTTCATGAACTCTCTGTGGAAGAGCCTTACCTGGGCCAAGTCCATCATGGCCTATCACAATCTTACACAAATCTCCAAGGTGCACAGCCTCCAGGAAAAAGGTGTCAGTCTATAACGAATCAAAAAGTATAATTAGATCTAGACTATAACTCTGATTTATACCAAGAGTATAAATTAAGATGCAGTTTTTGTTGTTGTTGTTTTTTGAGACAGGATCTCCCTCTGTCACCCAGGCTGGAGTACAATGACACAATCTTGTCTCACTGCAACCTCTGCCTCCCGGGCTCAAATGATCCTCCTACTTCAGCCTCCTGAGTATCTGATATTACAGGCATGTGCCACCATGCCAGGATAATTTTTGTATTTTTTGTAGAGATGAGGTTTGGCTATGTTGCCCAGGCTGGTCTCGAACTCCTGGGCTCAAGCAATCTGCCTGCCTCGACCTTCCAAAGTGCTGGGATTACAGGCGTGGGCCACTGCACCCAGCCAGTAAAAATTGATTGTAAAAATTAATTTATAATTAAAAGGAGACATAGTTGTGCTCCAATGGTTTATATATTCAGAATATAAACAAAAAGTGAAAATCACAGAATACTTTCGATAAAATCAAAGATAACGCTATAGGTTTCAATCCAAGAAAAATACATGATGTAGCATATCCATTAAAAAATGATAAGAAAACAAAAAATAACCTCTGTATAGTGTATTATTATTTTTCAAAATATTTTCATATGCATATTTTATCCTCAAAAATCGCTAAATGGAAAAAAATCCTTTCTACAGACAAGAAAGTTGATGCACAGATCCAAGATTAGAGCTCAGCTCCTCTGACACATAATAAGACTATTTTCTTTTGAATCTCTTTGTCTCTACGTAAGTGCACTGTTAAGAATATAAATAATGAGAAACAAAACTATTAGCATTCATTAACAAAAAAATACTGTTCACGCCTGGTACAAATTAATGAATAACATTGTTATCCCTTTATCCACCAAACAGAACAGTTAGAAAAGCAGGACTTTCTATGCAATAAAAGAAAATTGTGAGTTATGATATTTATAATAATTGATGTAGAGAACTCCAAGGAAAAGAGAAGAAACATATAATGAAAATACGCTGACATACTCATTAAGAACTAGTTGGGTCATCAAGTAAAGCTGAGATAAATATAATATGATAAAATGTCTATAATTTACTCAGTAAAAGAAAAAGTTAAATATTACATGCATATTAATATTAGAAATAATAAAATAATGTATTTGACTTCTACATTCAACAATAAAATTGGCTGTATATAACTATCCACATTTAACAATATACATACAGATTTAAACATCGACAAAGAAGGGAGAGATGTCAAGAAGATGGCAGATTAGGAAGCTCCAGGCTCCAGTTTACACATGGAGACACTAAGTTAACAATAATGTAAGAACTAGAATACTCTTTTTTGAAAACTTTAGAAACCACTTAAGAGATGCAGCACACAGGCCAATGCATAACCAAGAAAGGACTTCATCCAAAAAGGGCAGAAAAGTTCAAGCCATTTTACATGCCCATGCCCTACCCCTCCCTGGCATAGTGCAGTGCAACAGGAAGGAAACCACCCACAGTCCAGAACCTCCCTCAGGACAGAAACGAAAGAGTGGACCATACATCCAAAATTCTGTCTTGTCTGAAGGCTGCCTGAGAAACTGGTTTTTGTCTCCCCTGACTTGCAGCCATGGCAGAAATGGCAGACAGTTTGCAAGGCTAAAAGACAAAGGCCAGCCCTGCAGCCTGTCTTTTCAACAGAGCTTCTTCAGCACAGCAGAGAGACAAGGCAAGCAGGAAATTGTGAGCTCTGGATAAGAAACAAGGGCAAGCAATTAAGGAAATTAAGATACTTAAAATCAAATACATAAGCCCAGGGAAGATACATTGTCAGAAAAGGTTTGAGAGGTCCCAAACCTCCACCTGGGCTGATCAGTACAAGTTTTCCCCTAGTAAAGCCTGTGACTCATAATGACTGTGAGGTATGGTTGTATTTCTAAATGTTCAAATCTCAATAAAAGATCACAAAGCCTACAAGAAGAGGAAAACATGGCCCAATCAAAGAAATGAATGGCTCCATGAAATAACCCTAAAGATATACAAATCTCTATACTTCCTGATAGAAATTTAAAACAACTATCTTAAAATACTAAATGAGCTAAAAAGAATACAGAGAGACCAACTAAATGAAATCAGTAAATTCAGGCATGAATACCATGAAAAAGATAGAAACTATACGAAAGAACCAAACAGAAATTCTAAAGCTGTTAATATAATTAGTGAATTGAAAAATTCACTAATGGGGTTTAACCTCAGATTTAATAAGGCAGAAGGGTCAGCTTTCTTGAAAGCAGTTCACTTGAAATCATCAAGACAGGAGCAACAAAATAAAAGCATGAAGAAAAGTGAAGAGAGCATAAGAAACTGATGAGACACCATCAAGCAGGCCAACATATGCATTATGGGAATTTAAAAAGTAAAAGAGCGAGACAAAGGGGCACAGAGCTTTTTTGAAAAAATAATGGCCAAAAACTTCTAAAATCTGAGGAGTGAAATGCACATGCAAATTCAAGAAGCTCAATGAGCTAAAACTAAAATAAACCAAAAGAAATCTATACGTAGACACATTATAATCAAACTGGTGACTTTCAAAGAGACAATCGTGGAAGCAGCAAGAGAAAGGCAACTCATCATATATGAAGGAGATTCTATAAAATTATGAGTAAATTTAAGTAGAAACCATGCAGGCTAAAGGGCAACAGGATGATACATTCGAAATATTAAAAGAAAAAACCTCTCAACCAAAAATTCTACATCGGGCAAAACTGTCAAAAGTGGAGAAGAAATTAAGATTTTCCCAGATAAACAAACTGAGTAAGCTCATTACCACTAGACCTACAATACAAGAAATACTAAGGAAGTCCTTCAAGTTGAAATAAAAGGACACTAGATAGCAACATGAAGTCATATGAAAATTTGAAGTTTGAGCCCAGGATCCAGAGGCTTGCAGTAAGCCAAGATCAGTACATACATCTCACTATATACATAGGTTGAAAGTGAAAAGATAGAAATTCTATGCAAATGGGAACCTAAAGAGGGAGACAGTGGCCATATTTATATCAGACAAAATAGAGTTTAATTCCAAAACTGTCACAAGAGACAAAAAAAGGTACTATGTAATGATAATATGGTTAATTCACCAGGACTTAATGTTTTTTATATATATATATAAACATATATATTATTCATAAATATATATACACCTAACATCAGAGTATACATATATACATATACATACATATATATGTATATATGTATACATACTTATATATGTAAACATACTTATATACTTATATATGTAACATACTTATATATGTATAAGTATAAACATACTTATATATGTAACATACTTATATATGTAAACTTATATATGTAAACATATATAAGTATGTATACGTGTATATGTATATATCCATATATATATACACACACACATACATATAAAGCACCTTTTACAAAATTGAAGGGAGAAATAGACAGCAACACAATAATAGGAGATTTCAATATCCCACTTTCAATAATGGATAGAAAAATGAAACAAAAAAATCAATAAAGCAAGTGGACATGACCAACACCATAAACCAATTGGTCCTAACAGACATATACAGAACCACCAAAAAACATGGAACATTGTCCATGAGAGATCACAAGTTAGTTCACAAACAAGTCTTAACAAATTTAAGAAAGTTAAAATAATATAAAGTATCGTTTCCAATCATAGTGGAACAAAACTAGAAAATAATACTAGGTGACTGAAATATTCACATATATGTGGAAATTTTAAAACTCATTCTTTTTTTCTGTTTTTATTTATTTTTTTATTATTATACTTTAAGTTCTAGGGTACATGTGCACAACGTGCCAGTTTATTACATAGGTATACATGTGCCATGTTGGTTTGCTGCACCCATTAACTCTTCATTTAACGTTAGGTATATCTCCTAATGCTATCCCCCCCTTCCCCCACCCCACAACAGTCCCCGGTGTGTGATGCTCCCCTTCCTGTGTCCATGTGTTCTCATTGTTCAATTCCCACCTATGAGTGAGAACATGCCGTAACTCATCATTTACATTAGGTATTTCTCCTAATGCTATCCCTCCCCCTTCCCTCCCACCCCACGACAGGCCCCTGTGTGTGATGTTCCCCACCCTGTGTCCAAGTGTTCTCATTATTCACTTCCCACCTATGAGTGAGAACATGCGGTGTTTGGTTTTCTGTCCTTGTGATAGTTTGCTCAGAATGATGGTTTCCAGCTTCATCTATGTCCCTGTGAAGGACATGAACTCATCCTTTTTTATGGCTGCAGAGTATTCCATGGTGTATATGTGCCACATTTTCTTAATCCAGTCTATCACTGATGGACATCTGGGTTGGTTCCAAGTCTTTGCTATTGTGAATAGTGCCACAATAAACATACGTGTGCATGTGTCTTTATGGTAGCATGATTTATAATCCTTTGGGTATATACCCAGTAATGGGATCGCGAGGTCAAGTGGTATTTCTAGTTCTAGATCCTTGAGGAATCGCCACACTGTATTCCACAATGGTTGAACTAGTTTACACTCCCAACAGTGTAAAAGCATTCCTATTTCTCCACATCCTCTCCAGCATCTATTGTTTCCTGACTTTTTAATGATCGCCATTCTAACTGGTGTGAGATGGTATCTCATTGTGGTTTTGATTTGCATTTCTCTGATGACCAGTGATGATGAGCATTTTTTCATGTGTCTGTTGGCCACATAAATGTCTTCTTTTGATAAGCATCTCTTCATATCCTTTGCCCACTTTTTGATGGGGTTGTGTTTTTTTTTCTTGTAAATTTATTTAAGTTCTTTGTAGATTCTGGATATTAGCCTTTTGTCAGATGGGTAGATTGCAAAACTTTTCTCCCATTCTGTAGGTTGCCTGTTCACTCTGATGATAGTTCCTTTTGCTGTGCAGAAGCTCTTTAGATTAATTACATCCCATTTGTCTATTTTGGCTTTTGTTATCATTGCTTTTCTGTTTATGTCATGAAGTCCTTGCCCATGCCTATGTCCTGAATAGTATTGCTTAGGTTTTCTTCTAGGGTTTTTATGGTTTTAGGTCTAACATTTAAGTCTTTAATCCATCTTGAATTAATTTTTGTATAAGGTGTAAAGAAGGGATCCAGTTTCAGCTTTCTACAGTTTCAGCTAGCCAGTTTTCCCAGAACCATTTATTAAATAGGGAATCCTTTCCCCGTTTCTTGTTTTTGTCAGGTTTGTCAAAGATCAGATGGTTGTAGATGTGTGGTGTTATTTCTGAGGCCTCTGCTCTGTTCCATTGGTCTATATATCTGTTTTGGTACCAGCACCATGCTGTTTTGGTTACTGTAGCCTTGTAGTATAGTTTGAAGTCAGGTAGGGTGATGCCTCCAGCTTTGTTCTTTTGGCTTACGATTGTCTTGGCAATGTGGGCTCTTTTTTGGTTCCATACGAACTTGAAGGTAGTTTTTTCCAATTCTGTGAAGAAAGTCATTGGTAGCTGGATGGGGATGGCATTGAATCTATAAATTACCTTGGGCAGCCATTTTCACAATATCGATTCTTCCTATCCATCAGCATGGAATGTTCTTCCATTTGTGTCATCTTTTATTTTGTTGAACAGTGGTTTGTAGTTCTTCTTGAAGAGGACCTTCACATCCCTTGTAAGTTGTATTCCTAGGTGTTTTATTCTCTTTATAGCAATTGTGAATGGAAGTTCACTCATGATTTGGCTCTCTATTATTGGTGTATAGGAATGCTTGTGATTACATTTACTGATTTGCATATGTTGAACCAGTCTTGAATCCCAGGGATGAAGCCCACTTGATCGTGATGGATAAGCTTTTTGATGTGCTGCTGGATTCGGTTTGCCAGTATTTTATTGAGGATATTTGCATTGATGTTCATCAGGGATATTGGTCTAAAATTCTCTTTTTTTGTTGTGTCTCTGCCAGGCTTTGGTATCAGGATGATGCTGGCCTCATAAAATGAGTTACAGAGGATTCCCTCTTTTTCTATTGATTGGAATAGTTTCAGAAGGAATGGTACCAGCTCCTCTTTGCACCTCTAGTAGAATTTGACTTTGGATCCGTCTGGTCCTGGACTTTTTTTGGTTGGTAGGCTATTAATTATTGCCTCAATTTCAGAGCCTGTTATTAACAACTCACTCTTTAAACTATCATTGGGTTGGGTGATGTCAGCAATATGGCAGACTAGGAGGATTCTGACTTTCAATTCTTCCATGGACGTACCAAATAAACAAATACAAATACACCAATTCATTTTGAGAGAAATTCAGACACTTATTGCAACACACACACACTGGGAAACTGAGAAAATATCCACATTGAAACAGGTAGAAAAAACTGACATAAGCTCCTGCCGCAAACCACACCCCAGAAATAGCACTGCACGGTCAGGAGCTTCTCCAGCTTCAAAAAGGAAGTGTTTGTTTTTTATCTGGAGCCCACAATCTCTTGGTTGTCTTACTGTCTCTCTGCTGTACTGAAGAATCTCTGCTGCAAAAACAGGCTGCAGGGCTGGCCTCTGTTTTTCCAGGCTTCCAAACTATCTGCCATTTCTGTCATGACTCCAAGTTAGGGGAGACATAAACCAGTTTCTCAGGCAGCCTTCGAACAAGACAGAATTCTGGACATAGGATCCACTCTTCCATTTCTGTCCTTTGTTATCCTGTTGTACTGTGCAATTCTGCAGTCCTCCTATTTGTAAGGAAGACCCCATTGAAGCCCAGCTCTACCAAACAAAAGGGCAAGTTCCTCTCCTTCGAAATGTTGGCTCCCGTGTGCTCCTCTTCCCAGGCATGGGGATGTACAAAAATGGAAAAATGAAAGTAAAAAAAAAAGGTGGCATGTCTGCACCTTCTCTACATGTGAGGAGTTCCCGTTCCTGCCTCCTGAACCAGAACTAGAGGGCTTCTACTGAGCCCCCATATCTGAGGTCCAGTGCCTATTTCCAGGTTTCTGGTGCATTGAATCCAGATCGAGGGATTGTGGAGGAGAAAACCTAACTTTTATGGTTGCTATCCAAGGGATTGGCTCCTATATCAACTGCCTCTGAGAACAGATGGGGCTTGGCATTTGAAATCCCGTGGGACCACAGAGAACTAGGAGATGGTTTTAAACAGGCAGCTATACCCCTAGACTTAGTGCAGAGTAAGCAAGGAAAATTATCTAACTTCCAGTTTCTCCCTGGAAGAGGTCTGACTGCACACAATCCCAGCTGCTGTCCGGGGGTCAGGGCTTTAACTAGAGTACATCTGGAAGCCTAGAGGGCAGGAAATTAGTAAAGTTCCCAGAGCCTCAATAGGCATGTGGGTACTTCACATGTCTTCTCACCCTACCTCACTCCAGCAATAAAACCAAGTCTCCAGCTTCTCCCTGAAAAGAGTTTCTCCACACATTGGGCATCCCAACTTTCATAGCTCCCACCTAAACAACTGGCTCCTAAATCACCTACCTCTGGAAATGTGGGGGCTCAGCATTTGAGAATTCCCTGGTACCACAGAGAACAAAGAGGCAATTTTAACTGGGTACAAGAACACTTCCAGCAGCTATCCCACATAAGGCTTAGCACAGAGCAAGCAGGCAAAAATACCAAAATCCCATTTTCTCACTACAAAAGGTTGGATTTGCACTTTCTCAGACTTTGCCCCAGAGTTGAGCTTCTATTTAGCCAGCATCTGGTTGGTGGTAAGTCAAGTAATTAGAAGTCCTTTGTGAACCTGAACAGACATGCCTTCTTCCCCAGCTGGCTCCAGCGATAAAGCCAATCTTCATCTTCTCCCTGGAAGGAGTTTGTCCATACATCGAATGTCCCATATTTTACAGCTTCTACCTGAGGGACTGGCCTCTAAATCACCTAGTTGTAGGAGCTGATGGGGATAGGCATTCTCAAGTACCCCAGGGACTGCAGACAATGAAGAGATGCTTTAAACACATAAGGAGCACTTCCAGCAGCTTTCTCCTGGCTTCATGCAGAGAGAGTAGGCAAAAACCCCCAGCACCCAGTTTTTCTTTGAAAGGGGTTTGACTGTACACCTAATGTCAAGTTTCCCAGCGATTTCCATGGGTTACATTTTTAATTAACTTGCATCCAGGCACTGACAGAACAAGCAATCAGTAGTCTACTGAGTGTCTGCACACTTCATACAGCTCTTTCCCCTGGTTCATTCCAGAGATAGAACAAGTCTCCAGCTGACTCACCTGTCTCTAAGAACTGATGAAACTGGGCATTTTCTAGGCTCTTGGGGGCAACAAAGAGCAATGCAACTGTGTGGTCTGAATAGGAGTGCAGGCATTTGCCACAGATCATCTCCCCAGCTTAATGCAGAGTGAGTGAGAGATAAACTCCAGCTCTGAGGTTCTGCCTGAGGAAAAAAGGAACTTGATCACACATCTAGCAACCCATCTTTTCCAGCTGCTTCTCAAGGGACTGACTTCTATCTTACCTATCTCTGGGGCACTGACAGGACTTGGCACACCCTAAACTCCTGGGGGCCACTAAAAACAAAGACAGTAGTTGGGACAAATACAAAAGTTTGAGTGGCACTTAATCTCTGCCAAGTTGATCAGTGAGATCTATTTCCTACATGAAGCCAGTCTCACAAGATTGGGAGAGGTGGCTGTCTTATCTAATGCGCAGAAACTAATAGAAAGAGTCAAAGAAAATGAAGAAAAAAGGGGAATATGTCCCAAACAAAAGAACGAGATTAATTTCCAGAAATGGAGCTAAGTGATTTACTCAACAGAGAATTCAAAATAACAGTCACAAAGATACTGACGTCAAGAGACCGATGAATGAACCAAGTGAGAATTTCAACAAAGAGGAAAAACAGAGGTTTAAGTTCCAGAATAAATAAAGAACTTCTACAATTCAACAACAAAAAAGAAGAAATAACCCAATTTTTTCTTTTTCAACTTTTATTTTAGATTCAGGCAGTACATGTGCAGGTGTGTTAACTGGGTATATTGTGTGATGCTGAGGTTTGGGATATGAACGATCCCATCACCCAGGTACTAAGCATAGTACCCAACAGTTTTTCAATCCTTGCCTCCTTCTCTCACATCCCTCTCCACACCCTAGTGTCTATTGTTGCTCTCATTGTGTCCATGAGTACCCTATAATTAGCTCCACTTATAAGTGAGAACATACAGCATTTGGTTTTCTATTCCTACAAATAACCCAACCCTAAAATGGGCAAAGGACTTGAACAAACATTTCTCCAAAGATTATATACAAGTGGCCAATAAGCATATGAAAGATGTTCAACATCACTAATAAATAAAGAAATGTAAATCAAAAGCAATGAGATATCCCTTCATAGCCATTAGGATGGTTACATAAAAAAAAAAATTAACAAGTCTTGGCAAGGAGATGGAGAAACTGGAACCCTTGTGCACTGCTGGTGGGATTGTAAAATGGTACAACTGCTATGCAAAACAGCACAGCAGTTTCAAAAAATTAAAAACAAACTACCATATGATCCCTCAATCCCACTTCTAAATATGTGTCAAAAACAATTTGAAAAGATGAGCTCAAAGAGATATCTTCACCCCTATGTACACAGTAGCATTATTCACAACAGCCAAGAGGTGGAGGCAACCCAAATGTCCATTAATCGATGAAATGATAAACAAAATGTAGTTTGTTTGTTTACACACAATGGAGTATTATTCAGCCTTAAAAAGAAAGGAAATACTGTCACATGCTATAACATGGATGAATCTTGAGGACATTATGCTAAGTGAAATAAGCCAGTCACAAAAGACAATTACTATATTATTTCCCTTACATGAGGTATCTGAAGTAAATACACAGAAATAGAAAGGAGAATGGTGGTTACTAGGGACTGAAGGGAAGGAGAAATGGGGAGTTGTTAATTATTAGATTACCAGTTTTGGAAGATGAAAAAGTTCTGATGATCTGTTGCACAGCAATGTGAATATACTTAATATTACTAAACTGTGAAATTAAAGTGCTCTTAAAATAGTTACAACAGTAAATCTTATTTTATGTGTTTTTACCATGATTAATCTTTTTAAAATCAAAGAGCATTTTGCTTACTTGTCCTCTTAAAAAATTGAAGGAGCTCTTCGATCTAAATAGTTGTCTGGATCCTGTATCTCCCTTTTCCCCATGGATAGAAATGTAGACATTTGCTACTGTTCCAGCATTCCATAGCTCACCCGTTGCCACAGTCACTTCATATATTGTCACTGACAACATAAGAAAAAAAACTTTCAGTGCCAAGAAGTACTCATATAACAGAAAATTACGTACAGAAATCTCCCCTTATCCATGGTGGAAAAGTTCCAAGATCCCTAGTGGATGCCAGAAACCACAGATAGTAACAAATTCTATATATACTATGTTTTTCCCTATTTATACATACCTATAATAAAGTTTAGTTTACGAATTAGGCACCATAAGAGATTAACAGTAACAATAAAATTGATTAATTATAACAATATGCTGGTCACAATTTCACAGACAGAAAACTTGTTCTTACCACAAATCTTACCAAATTTGACATACTTTTTTTTTCTTTCCATATCAATTCAACAACTTTCACCTTTTCACTTAAAGGAAGTACTTTACAGCTTCTCTTTGAAATATCCAAAATGCCAGCATCACTGTTCTTGCACTTTGAGGCCGTTATTCAGTAAAATAAGGGTTACTTGAACACAAGCACTATGATACTGTGACAGTCAATATAATAACCAAGATGGCTACTAAGTGATGCACAGGCAGAGAGCATACACAGCGTGGATTCACTAGAGAAAGGGGTGATTCACATCAGGGCAGGATGGAGCAGGACAGCAGGAGATTTCATCACACTCAGAACGGGACACAACTTAAAATTTGTGAATTGTCTGTTTCTGGAATTTTACATTTAATATTTTTGGACAGCAAGTGACTTTGAAGAACTGAGACCAAGGAGAGAAAAATGGATAAGCGGGGACTACTGTACAGAAATCCAATCAAGAGTTCTAGTTCCAGGTAATATGGAGTAACCCACACCATCCAGTCTCTCCTACTGAATACAGCTATAAAACTTTGACAGAATGCATACAACAGCTATATGAAGATCAAAACATGAACAGCAGCAGGAGGAATGGGGAAGAAGACCAAAATTTAAAGTAACACCAAACATCTCTGAGTTTACCATTTTTCCTCCTCCACAGTCCCCCAGCCTGGATTCAATGCACCAGAGACCTGGAAATAGGTACTGGGACCTCAGATATGGGGGCTCGGTAGAAGCCCTCTAGTTCTGGTTCAGGAGGCAGGAAAGGGAACTCCTCAAATATAAAAATGAGAAGATGCAGACATGCTACCATTTTTTTACTTGCATTTCTCTATTTTCTTACATCCCTGTGCCTGGGAAGAAGAGCACATTGGAGCCAACATTCTGAAGGAGAGAACTTTCTCTTCTGTTTGATGAAACTGGGCTTCAACAGGGTCTTCCTTCCAAACAGGAAGACTGCAGAAGTGCACAGCACAACAGGATAACTAAAGCCTCAGTTTTCTAAGCAAAGGACCAAAAGAAAGATCCAAGAACTGTAGAGGCTTTAAGAACTGAACTGACATTGGAACCACAGCCCACAGAAGACAGGTTAGGATTTATAACCTGAAATTAACCAGTAGTCAACTATATACTAAAACAAAAATATCAACATTCTCCTTAGGATTTAAATAAGAACTAGTGTCTCATATAATAATATGTAAAATGCCCAGAATATAATATGAATACTCAGAATATTAAGAACAAGAAAAATATCAACTCACATGGGAAAAGAGAACGGAGACATCACCATTGAGATGACACGGGTACTGATTATCTGGCAAAGATTTTAAAGCAGTTGGGATACAAATGTTACTACAAACAAGCATGAACTCATAAAACCAATGGAGAAATAGAAAATCCCCGCAAAGAAATAGAAAACTTAAAGAAGAATCAAACAGAAATTTTAGAACTGAAAAAAAGCATCATAAACAAATTTTAAAACTCACTGAATAGGCTTAAGAGCAGACCGGAGAGAACAGAGGAAAGCACAAATGAGCTTGAAGACAGATAAATAGAAATCATCCAATCTAACAACACAGAAAAATGCTTTTTTAAAAAAATGAACCTCAGGGACCTGTAGGATAATAATAAAATACCTAATGTTCATGGGCATGAAGTACCAGAAGAAGAGAAAAAGATTCTGATTCAAGAGTTCTGTGAATTCAAACACAGTTCTGCACTGCCCTCCCATACCAGCTCCATCCTCTGGATTTTCACATCAGTTGATATTCTTTCATATTCCATTCCCTCCTCAGCTCATGCAGAAGGTTTAGAAGTAGGAATTATTGAGGGAAGTTTTATTTACTTTCTGGGATTGTAAACTTGACAATCCTTTTCTTTTTTTTTTTTTTAATACAGGGTCTGGTTCTGTCACTCAGGCTGGAATGCAGTGGAACAATCATGGCTCACTGCATCCTCAACCTCCCAGGCTCAAGCGATCCTCCCTCCTCAGGCTCCGGACTAGCTGGGACTACAGGCATGTGCTACCATGCCCAGCTAATTTTCATATATATATATATATATATATATATATATACACACACATATATATAATTTATATATATCATTTATATATATCATTTATATATCATGTATATAATAATATGATTATATATTATAACATTATATTATATTACATATTCATAATATATAATTTTATATTTTTTAATAGAGATGGGGTTTTTCCACGTTGCTCAGGCTGGTCTTGAACTCAAGAGATCCACCTGACTTATCCTCCCAAAGTGCTGGGATCACAAGTGTAAACCACCACACTCAGCCTTCCTTATTATTTTTCTAACCAAAATTTCATTTTTCCTTTTTTAAAAACCAAATAACTATGCTAAAGTTGGAGAGAGAAAACAAGAGGAGGGGGATCAGAGTAACAGTGGTTTATCACGTTTGTGCTATTCTAATCAGAGGTGTTCTTCTTTTATTTTCCATGTAAGAACTTAAAAGACAAATATATAACAAAAATGAACTGAAATTTTCTTAATTGACATATTTCCCCAGGGTTCTACTGGGTAAACTGAAATACAAAATAGTTGTTTCATTAAAAAGTACCCATAGGGCATCAGCAAGATGCATTTGCCCACAGAGACACCATCATAACAACAATACTTGGAACATTTGCCTTTGTGAGAACCCCAGAAACCGCCTAAGAGGTTCCTGCACCCAGGCAAGCCCAAAGACAAAAAGAACCTCATCAAGTCAGTAGGAAAATTCATGGCATTTTACATGCTGAAGCTCCCCCTCCTACCCCCAGCACATAGAGCATGACCAAGTTGCATTTATACCTAGATATACAAGGATGGTTCCACATATGAAAATCAATCAATGTAACATGCCACATTAATAGAATGAAAGACAAAAAACAAAAAACATCATCAATGCAGAAAAAGCATTCTTATAATCCAACATCCTTCCTTGATAAAAGCTCTCAACAAACTAGGAATAGAAGGAAGCTATCTCAACATAATAATGGCAATATATAAAAAGCTCACAGCTAACACAATACTTATTGATGAAAGAAAAAAAGCTTTTCCTGTAAGATCATGAAAAAGACAAGGATGCCCACTCATCATTTCTATTCAACATATGACTGAAAGTTCTAGGTATTGCAATTAAAACAAGAAAAACAAATAAAAGATATCCAACTTGGAAGAGAAGAAGCAAGATTATCGCTGTTTGCAGGTTATATATGTAGAAAACTCTAAACGGCTCCACACACAAAAAAATTGTTAAAACAACAAAATCAACACTCAAAAAGCAACTGCATTACTATATACTAACAAAGAATAATACAAAAAGAAATTAAGAAAACAATTGCATTTACAATAGCAACAAAAACAATAAAATACTATACTTAATACTAAACCAAGGCAGCAAAAGACATGTACAGTGAAAACTACAAAACATTGTTAAAATAAATTAAAGAAACAAATAAATGGGAAGACACCCCACGTTTGTAGGTTAGAAGACTTAATATTGTTAAAATGTCTACATTACCCAAAGCAATCTAAAGATTAAATGCAGTCCCTATCAAAATCTCAACAGCAATTTTTACAGAAATAGGAAAAAATCCAAAAATTCAAGTAGATTGCCAAGAGATCCCTGAATAGTCAAAACAATCTTGAAATGATCAAAGTTATAAGTCTCACACTTCTTGATTTTAATACATATGACAAAGCAACAGTAATAAAGGCAGTGTGGTACTGGGATAAAGATAGACAGACTAATAGAATAGAATAGAGAACTCAGAAAAAAGCCCTTGATTACACAGTCAAATGATTTTGACAAGGATGCCGAGACCACACAAGGAGGAAGACAGTCTCTTCAATAAATGGTGTTGACTAAATTGGATATCCACATGCAAAAAAATAAATAAATAAAGTTGAACCTTTATCTTACATCAATATGTATATTAACCAAAAATGGATTAAAGACCTAACCATAAAAATCTAAATCCATAAAACTCCTAGATGAAACCTTAAGAGAAAACCTTCAGGATATCAAATTTGGCAGTTATTTCTTGAATATGACACCAAAATCACATGCAACAAAAACAAACATAAACAAATGGGGCTACATCAAACTTAAAAACTTCTGCACAGCAAAGGCAACAATCATTAGTGTAAACAGGCAACTTATGGAGTTGCAAAAAATATTTCCCAATCATATCTCTGATAAGAGGCTAATATCCAGAAAAAATAAGGAACTCCTTCAACTAAACAATAACACATGAAAAAGAGACAATCCAATTTAAAAATAGGCAAAGAGCTTGAACAGACAATTCATCAAAGAATATATACAAATGTCCTACAAGCCTACAAAAATTCAACATCACTAATTATTACAGAAATGCAAATGAAAACCACAATGAAAAACTACCTCACACCCATTATAATGGCCAGTATCAATAGAAAAAAAAAACAAGTGTTGGGGAGAATGCAGAGAAATTGGAACCCTTGTGGGATGTAAAATTGTCCAACTACTATGGAAAAAGGTAAGGAGGTTCCTCAAAAAATTTAAAATGGAATTACCATATAATTCAGCAACCCCATTTCTAGATACACACTGAAAAGAGTTCAAAGTAGAATCTCAAAGAGATATTTAAATTTGCACAGCCATGGTCATTACAACATTATTCACAATAGGTAGAAGGTGGAAGCAAGCCTAATGTCCGCTATCAGATGAATGGATAAAGAAATTGTGGTATATACGTATGATACAGTAATATGCAGTCTTAAAAAGAATAAAAATTCTGTTAACATGCTATACCACAGACATTACATTAGGTAAAATAAACCAATCACAAAAGGACAAATACTGTATGCTTACACTCATATGATGTATCTAAAGTAGTTAAAATCATAGAAACAGAAAGTAGAAATGTGGTTCCCAAGGGCTGACAGAAGTGCGGCGGGGTGGGGATTGGGGGGAATTAGTATTTAATGGATATAGAGTTTCAGCTTTGTAAGATGCAGAAGATCTAAAGATCTGTTGCATAACAATGTGAATACACTTAACACAAGTGAACTGTACACTTAAAAATGTTTAAGGTAGTAAATTTAATGTTTGTGTTAATTATCACAATTAAAAATAAAATTTGTTTAAAAGTAGCTCACACAGCCCGTGAGCCCACTTTTGGTGTTTTCTTAGGAACCTTTATCCTTTGCAGGAAAATAATTCCATAATTACAACAAATTTTTTTTCAGGTACACATGATGGTATACTGGTAAACTGGGCAAATACTTTTAGAGTTACTGTTGTCTTCAATGACGAATAACTACCATTACTTTTTATAAACTTAAAGGAATAAAATATAGCAAAAAAGACATTAATCCAGCTTTCGTTATTTGTACCACCTAGAACTTATGTGTCTACCTCTAGTGAAGAGTGTTACTTATTTGTAATGGTATCATTTCAGACACAGCATCAATCTTAGCTAGAATATTAGATAAAAATATGGCAAGGGTAAATCATCATTTGCTATATCTACCACTGACCTAGATAACTAAAGGCTTATCAAATTTATAGATAACATATGATAAGGTATGGTTAGAATACCAAGCCATGTCCTGAAACTGAAAAGAAAACTATTTATTAATAAGCCATAAGGGTCAAGCCCTACACAAAAGACAAGTAAAATCAGAACATATTTGTAGAGTGTGCCTTCTTTGAGCAGAACTTTAACAGTTAAAATGGAGGGAAGTAGCAGCAGAAAGTCACCTCTGCATCATTACTAACAATGGGTAGGAATAGGGCACCTGGAGAACATCTTCTCAGGTGAAACGTGTGGGCTGATGAGGAAGAATAGTGATAACAATGCTTCCAAATGGTGGAAAAAAAATACTTATGAATGGTAAGAACGATGCTCCTGCTTCACTTTTCAGTAAGTAGAGCTATTCATGTCTTTTCAAAAATATTTTTAACTTCAGAAACTTAAGAAAAGTGATCACACCTTATTTAAAACCACAAAGGAGTCATCAATCTGTGCAAATGTTTACCAGTCTATGTTCCCTCAAAAAACTACACAGGTTGGTATGGACCTAAGCCTAATGTCAGATAAGACTTACTATTACTCATTTATTTATTTATTTAGAAAATTAAAACATCACTTTTTTTTTTTAATTATACTTTAGGTTTTAGGGTACATGTGCACAATGTGCAGGTTTGTTACATATGTATCCATGTGCCATGTTGATTTCCTGCACCCATTAACTCGTCATTTAGCATTAGGTATATCTCCTAATGCTGTTCCTCCCCCCTCCCCCCACCCCACAACAGTCCCCGGAATGTGATATTCCCCTTCCTGTGTCCATGAGTTCTCATTGTTCAATTCCCACCTATGAGTGAGAACATGCGGTGTTTGGGTTTTTGTCCTTGCGATAGTTTACTGAGAATGATGGTTTCCAGCTTCATCCATGTCCCTACAAAGGACACGAACTCATCATTTTTTATGGCTGCATAGTATTCCATGGTGTATATGCACCACATTTTCTTAATCCAGTCTATCGTTGTTGGACATTTGGGTTGGTTCCAACTCTTTGCTATTGTGAATAGTGTCGCAATAAACATACGTGTGCATGTGTCTTTATAGCAGCATGATTTATAGTCCTTTGGGTATATACCCAGTAATGGGATGGCTGGGTCAAATGGTATTTCTAGTTCTAGATCCCTGAGGAATCGCCACACTGACTTCCACAATGGTTGAACTAGTTTACAGTCCCACCAACAGTGTAAAAGTGTTCCTATTTCTCCACATCCTCTCCAGCACCTGTTGTTTCCTGCTTTTTTAATGATGGCCATTCTAACTGGTGTGAGATGGTATCGCACTGAAACATCACATTTTTAATAGAACATAGTCTGGATTGGAGAAAAATCTATTTTTTGCCAATTGTCTATTTGATAATCTCATATGCCCTTATCCTGTTCTCCCCCAAGGCAAAGGCCAGCAGACCCAAGAGCAAATGGTTCTTATGGATAGTCACCCTGAATTCTTGTGCTTGGGAGCAGTGACTACCTAACCCTGAGTAGAACAAGAGCCTATTATCAGCCATAAATTTACACAAGGCTTGAACACATCTCTGCTTTTGGCCAGACATTTAGAAAGTCATTGAATGAACTCCAACAAATTTACAAGAAAAAAACAAACAACCCCATCAAAAAGTGGGCAAAGGACATGAACAGACACTTCTCAAAAGAAGACATTTATGCAGCCAAAAAACACATGAAAAAATGCTCATCATCACTGGCCATCAGAGAAATGCAAATCAAAACCACAATGAGATACCATCTCACACCAGTTAGAATGGCCATCATTAAAAAGTCAGGAAACAACAGGTGCTGGAGAGGATGTGGAGAAATAGGAACACTTTTACACTGTTGGTGGGACTGTAAACTAGTTCAACCATTGTGCAAGTCAGTGTGGCGATTCCTCAGGGATCTAGAACTAGAAATACCATTTGACCCAGCCATCCCATTACTGGGTATATACCCAAAGGACTATAAATCATGCTGCTATAAAGACACATGCACACGTATGTTTATTGTGGCACTATTCACAATAGCAAAGACTTGGAACCAACCCAAATGTCCAACAATGATAGACAGGATTAAGAAAATGTGGCACATATACACCATGGAATACTATGCAGCCATAAAAAATGATGAGTTCATGTCCTTTGTAGGGACATGGATGAAACTGGAAACCATCATTCTCAGTAAACTATCACAAGGACAAAAAACCAAATACCGCATGTTCTCACTCATAGGTGGGAATTGAACAATGAGAACACACAGACACAGGAAGGGGAACATCACTCTCCGGTGACTGTTGTGGGGTCGGGGGATGGGGGAGGGACAGCATTAGGAGATATACCTAATGCTAAATGATGAGTTAATGGGTGCAGTACACCAACATGGCACATGTATACATATGTAACAAACCTGCACATTGTGCACATGTACCCTAAAACTTAAAGTATAATAATAATTAAAAAAAGAAAGTCATTGAGCAGTTGTGTTTTATTTCCTAATGAAATAGATAAATTTTCAAAAATGAGGTAGAGCCCAGTGGGAAAAGTACACATTGACTTGCATTTCTTAGCCCTGGAGGAACTTCATTTGACCTTCAATTTTCTCATGACCGCCTAAGAATTAATTTCCTTGTTTTGATTAAGAAGCATTTCAGCCGACCTTCCTATAGGGCTGTTGACAAGAACATATTTCTGAATGCTGGCATGTGAAACAACTAAAAAGCATTTTCCATCGGAGAGGTAAGTAATAAGAAACTGGCAGTCCTTAATCATTCATTTACTCAACCTGTGTTTATTGGTTCCCTGCCCTTCAGTATTTAGGCAAACAAGTTTTATCTGTGCTACCTGGAGTTGAATCTTTCCTACCTGGAAGGACGGGTTGTCCTTTACTTAAAAGAGGAAATTCTCGACAGATTTCCCCATCCTCTTGATCTCGCGCCAACCATCGTTGAACAGGTACATAAAACTGTTTTCCAGAATTCGTATTATGCAATTGTATCTATAATAACAATAATATTACTTTCAAAAATGTAGGAATGCTTTATCAAAGTATCAAATAAGTTTTTGTTCAAGACTGCCACTTAGCTCAGAGAATTATTTTTAATATGAGAAACGTTGATAATTTGACAGTGCTAATTTCTTCTTTTACTGCCATCTCAAGTACAATGGCATTTCTTTCCTCTATCTAAAAATCTTCCTATTTCTATTTATTTATTTATTTTTTTGAGACAAAGTCTTGCTATGTTGCCCAGGCTGGTTGCCAACTCCTAGGCTGAAGTGATCCTCCCACCTCAGCCTCCTGAGTAGCTGGGACTACAGACACGCGCCACTGCACCCAGACAAATTTTCTATTTCTAGTGTTTCTATTTTGAAATGTTTATGTCAAACATGGCAATTTCTTCCCAAATCTTATGTCATTAATATTTTCCTGTTAAGAAAGAGATGTTTACATTTTTAGAAATACATTATTTCCCTGTTTCAACTTCTTAGAAATTAACTTTTGGTTTAAAGTGATTTTATAAATACTAGCATAAGGTCAGATTTCATACACTACAGATTCAAACTGATATGGTTCCCCCCTTGGATCCTTAGCAACGAACAAAATTCAAGCACTAATTATTTATATGATCACCTATTATACCTAATCCATTTATCCTGGAGTTAAACAAGAATGTTAATAATTTCTGGTAGGAACTGAAAGATATGAAGATCATCAAAAAGTAAAAATTATATTTTCTGATACTAAAATCTAGCCTTTTCTGAATAGAGTACTATTATTCTTTTACAGTATCTCTTGGAGTTCCAGTAATTGATGTCACAAAATAGTGAATAAGCATGCCAGTGTGCAAGGGTAATGTAAGGATTGTTAGCCTACCTAAATATTCAAAATTACTTTAAAACTTCAGTATGTTTTCTGATGTTTAAGAATTCAGAAATGTTCTGTAATGGATTCAGATGTTTCATTTGTAGTATAATGAAATGTTTACAGAAAGATAACTTTTTCATTAAAATATTTTTAGAAATAAAGCTTCGGTGAGGTGTTATTTTAACTATTAAATTAATCTTACTCTTTTGAGAATGCCTTAAATCAGACACTTTCAACTTTAATGATTTTAAAATCACCTTGTTAAAAAGGCAGATTTTCACCCAGGCACAGTGGTTCACACCTGTAATCCCAGCACTTTGCGGGCCCAAGGTGGGCAGATTGCTTGAGCCCAGGAGTTTGAGACCAACCAGGGCAACATGGCAAGACCCCATCTCTACAAAAAATAAAAAATTAGCCAGATGTGGTGGTGCATGCCTATAGTCCAAGCTACTTGGGAGGCTGAGGTGGGAGGATCACTTGAGCCTGGGAAGTCAAGGCTGCAGCGAGCCATGATCGTGCCACTGGTCTCCAGCCTGGGCAATAGAGAGAGACCCTGTCTCAAAAAGGAAAACAAGGCAGATTTTCAGTACCTTATCCTACTAAGGTCTGTGAGTCTTAGACAGGTTCAGGAATTTACATTTATAAATGCACATTAAGTGTGATTCTGATACAATGTAATGTCACTTTTAGAAAGGCTTCCTGAGAACCCATGAGAAAAACTATTGTTTGCAAGGTTATTACTGCCAAGACTGTCTGATTTGATTATTTTAATTAAGGCCCAAAGCTGATCATTTGGGAAGCAGAAAATAACCTAACATTTTGAACTTTTTATTTTGTAATCTTCCCTAACTAAACTTGAAAAAAATCAAGATTAAGTTTCTAAAGCAATGTGGTTATTTTATGGAAATGTATTATTTTTGCTATCACGGAATCAGTGATTCTGTTCAAATCCCCATACAAGTTGGCTGACTTAAAATTTCAAATTTCAAACTTCTAAACTGTATTATAAGAATTTAACAGAAAATTTTCAACCCATTATCTAATTTGGCAAAATGGATAAACTGGATAAGGGCTTTTGTACATTCAGAAGGAAACTTTGAATCAAGAATGTGTCTCTTCTTCACAGGTACTCAACAAAAGCCAAAGTAAACCTTAGGCAAAGTTCCCTTGCAGTGAGAGAATACTTGCCAAAGAGAGAAAGACAATAGAAATTTTCAGCCTGATTTTTATATCATTCCTCTGTAATACAAAATTTTTTGTCTCAGCATCCCAAGTTCATAATGAATGTAATCTTGCTTATTGGCTATCAGATGAAATAGCAGGAGGATTAATGATAATTTTCATATGTTAGTTTACCGTACAGAGAGGGAAGAAAAAAGATATTGTCATATATGATCACTGAAGAATCAATTTGAATATCATACTTCAAAAGCTCTATATAGCATGAAAGAGCGTATTTCACATAGAAGCCACTTAGTAATTTTGAATTTTAAAATATAACCTCAACATTCTGTATTTTCATAAGGTAAGTTTTATTTTTTCATTCTGCTTTCAGAATCTTCTGTAACTTTAACATAAAGAAGATGGTATTAACAACTATATATTTCTGCTAATGGAATTTTTAATGTTTTTAAGGAATTACTCATCTTCTATGAATTTTTCATCAATTCTTCCACATGTTAAAACTCAAGAAGAGTAAGTTTGCCGAAAATATCAGGAATATGACTAGATTTTCTTCACATTTCGAGAACTTGTTTAGTTAAAGAGCATTTATTTTGAAATGACAGAAGATGTAAATACACCATATACAAAAGTGGATGACAAGCTCTATGATTTCCAGTGTTGGAGATCTGCATTAACTGACAATCATGCTAATAAGTAGGATGTTTCAGGCTGAACAATGTAGAAAATTTAAGCCTTTTTTAATCTTAAAAATACTCAAGGGGCATTTTCTTGCTTAGCATGAATAGACTAAATTTCAAAGCTGGCATTCAATTCTAGTAGACTATTATTTCATCAACACAGTGGTCTATCTTTACAACATTTCTGAAGCAAATAACATACAGCTAGTCATCTTTTTATCAGTAGTGCAACTATATCAAGAAGCTATATGAGTTTATCCAGAATCCCAGGCGTTTTTTTCTTTGCAAAGAGGTGAAAGAATTGCTTGGTTAAGGTGCCTCCCTCAATCAATTAAGAATTAATTAATTATTAAGGGCATATGATACTTCTGCCTTGAAGAAAGCACTGGCTAAAAAGGTACAGGACTCTATCAACTAATTATAGCATGATGAGTTGACTCCTGAGAGGAATATGCAGAGGATTTTGCAAAGAATGGGAAAGTGTTGATATATCCTTACCTCCTTGCAGTGCCAGGAAGGGGAGGGTCCAGAGTTGGTATGACCAATACGAATCTTAAAGAGTGCTCCAATGTCTCCAACTGTTATCTATGAAGAGCCAAGGGAACAATTTTCAATGTAATTTCACAAAATCCACTTAAAAACAGCTCAGATTAGGACATGATATGTCGATAAAGGGGTCAATTCATTAAGAAGAGGTAAGAATTATAAACATGTGCACACCTAACAAGAGAGTACTAAAATATAATAAGCAAAATTTAACATAACTGAATGGAGAAACAGACACTCTATGATAATAGTTGGAGACTTCAATACCTGACTTGAATGATAGGTAGAACAAGTAGAGAAAAGAAGAAGAAAATAGAGGACTTGGACATTACACACCACCTAGACCTAACATCTATAGAACACTCCACCCAACAACAGAAAACAGTCTTTCCAAGTACACATGGAACGTTCTCCAGGATAGAACATATGTTATGCAACAAAACAAATCTTGAAAATTTAAAAAGACAAATCATACAGAGTATCTTGTCCAAACGCAATGGAATGAATCCAGAAATCAGTATTATAAGGCAAACTGAAAAGTTCAAAATATGTGTAAATTCCAAGGCAGGTGGATCATGAGGTCAGGAGTTCGAGACCAGCCTGGCCAAAACAGTGAAACCCTGTCTCTACCAAAAATACAAAAATTAGCTGAGCGTGGTGGCAGGCGCCTGTAATCCCAGCTACTTGGGAAGCTAAGGCAGGAGAATTGCTTGAACTCGGGAGGCATAGGTTGCACTGAGCTGAGATCATGCCACTGCACTCCAGCCTGGGCGAGAGAGCTAGACTCCATCTCAGAAAAAAAAAAAAAGTGTAAATTAAAGAACATACTCATAAGCAACAAATAGGTCAAAGAACAAACTGCAGGAAAATTAAAAAATACTTTGAGATAAGTGAAAACAAAAATATAACACAAAAATATGGAAAAAGCAGAGCTTTGAGGGAAATTTATAGCTATATACACCTACATTAAAAAAGAAGAAAAATCTCAAATAAATAACCTAACTTTACATCTTAAGGAACTAGAAAAAGAAAGGCAAACTAAATCCTAAGCTAGTAGAAGAAAGAGATAGATTGATAAACAAAAGGGAGAATATAAAAACAACAAAATAAATTAAATTAATATTTGGTTATTAAAAACATCAATAAAACTGATAGACTTTAGCCTATCTAGATTTTAGCAAAGAGAATTGCTAAAATCAAAAATAAAAGTAGGGACATTACTATTGACTTTACAGAAATAAGAAGGATTATAAAAGAAGGCTATGAGCAACAGTATGCCAACAAATTAGATAGCCTACATGAAATGGACAAATCTATAGAAACACACAGACCACCAAAACTGACTCAAAGAAATAAAAAATATGAATAGACCTATAAAGGGTAAAGAGATTGAATCAGTAATCAAAAACCTCCCAAGAAAAAGAAACCTAGGACAGAAGGCTTCATTGGTGAATTCTATCAAATATTTAAAGAAGAATTAATTCCAAACACTTCCAAAAAAGAGGTGGAAATACTTTTTAACTCATTCTACAAGGTCGGCATTATGCTGATAACAAACTCAAAGACATAACAAGAAAACTATAAACCACTGTGCCTAATAAAGATGCAAACATCTTCAACAAAACTAGCTAATGAATCCAGAAGCATATTAAAAAGTTTATATGTTATAACAAACTAGGATTTATCCCAGGAAGGGAAATTGGTTCTACATACAAATATCAATCTAATATACCATGTAAATAAAACAGAGGGGAAAAACACAATCATCTCAACTGATGCCAAACTGCCCCCCTGACACACACACATATACATTTGATAAAATCAAATGCCCTTTCATGATTAAAAAAAAAAATCAACAAACTAGAAATTGAAAAGAACTTCCTGAACATGATAAAGGGCACTTATCGTGAGAAAAACCCACAGATAACGTCATACTCAATGGCAAAAGATGGAGAGCTTTTCCCCCAAATCCGGAACAAGACAAGGATAATAATTTTTGCTACTTCTATCAACACTGTACTGAAAGTTCTAGCTAGAGCGATTCAGCAATAAGAAAAAATTTAAAACATCCAAATAGGAAAGGAAAGGGAAGGGGAGGGAAAGGAAAGGAAGGGGAGGGGAGGGGAGGGGAAAAGGGAGGAGGGAGGTAGATCGGGGAAGGGAAGGGAAAGGGAAGGGAAAGGGAAGGGAAGGGAAGACAAGACGGGTTGCTAGGGGTTGGTAGAAAGGCAACAGGGAGTGACTGCATAACAAGGTTTTCTTTTGGAGTGAATAAAATGTTATGAAAGTAGATAGTGATTGTTGAATAACACTGTGAATGTACTATATGCCACTAAATTGTACAATTTAAAAATTTTTAATGGTAACTTTTGTGTATTTTACCATAATAAAAAAGAAAAGAAAAGGTCTATACAAAGAAAGTACAGGGAAAAAGGAAAGGAAGACGTAAAACAGTCTGCCTAAGAACGCTTACAAGAAAACAATTCATTAGAACAAACGAAACTGTGATCAAAATTGGCATGAAATTACTGCATTTAATGAAGCCATCGCCTCTACAACAAGAGACTAATGTAGCCATCCCAGAACTTAAGCAAGAGTGACAACAGAAAGAGCTGAAATTTAGTAGCAGCATTAAGAAAAAAGAAGCATCAAACTATGAAAATGAGGGGTTAAGGGTGTTCCTTTCTTATTACAGAATTGAAAATTATTTAGCCCTACAAACTATGTGAATATATAATTCAATTTAAAAGAAAACATGAAACATTAAAATAGTAAAACAACAACAGCTCAGATTATTTTTATTTCTTACTCACGGAAAATAATGACAAAATCTTCTACTTTTATTGACTATAAACACAAGAGTGTCTTTAAACATTGACTCATATAGGATGGAAAAGTTAGATCAAACTAATCTAATGGTAACAATGTTTCCAAATGGTTCAGCCTCTCCTGTGGTTGTAGTACACCAAACGCCCAGGATCACATGGAGGTGGCTGTCCTATGAAGACTTACAATACTTAAGGACACTCTTTTTTCATGGTGATTTTACTCTGTCTCCACCTGGTTCAAATCAATCCTTCTGTGCATCCATTAATTTATTCAACAGACTTTACTAAGCATCTACAAGTGCCGGGTGCTTGACCCACTTCAAGTCTTGCCTTTGTTTGTTAATGTATCTGACTTCAGTTTAACAGCATGGCACTGGTCTACCTGCTTCATCTTTGTTACCTCTGTTTCCCTCTAGATCCTGATCTCCATGTGTCTAGCCATGGTCGAATAACTTGATAACTAATAACTAATAAAAACCAATAATTAACGACTTGATGACAACTTTTTTGCCTTCCTTGTTTGACAATTTCATTTTTCCCTTTTTGAGCTTGACTTTGAGCCTTATCTGGAGAGCCAGAAAGTCATAAGCCCTTGCTCCTGATGTCTGTCCACATAAAAATAAATGTTTACCATCTAGTATTTCTCTCTAGCTACTGTCTCTTCCCATATTGCAGATTTACTTGTGTTAAATCTGCTTGAGCAAAAACTTCCATAAATTACTTTTGAATGATCTTCTACAGGGCACATGATGTTATTAAAGGGATAGACTACGTTCGTCCCAAAGTACCTACTAGCTGTATCACTTACATTAACAGTTTATACTCAGTTTTATTACTTACAGTAAATATGTCTTCGTGGCCAACCTGAAATCGAGCCCCATGTGTTCCATAAAGATATATGGGGGCTGAACTTCTATGTTGTCCATACAGAATAATATAAATCTGTGAGCTGGTCCCTGCATCTGGCAAGTCACTGGTGATTATAAAAACTTTCCAGTTACTACCTATAAAAGAAAAAATAACATACAGCATTATGGCAACTGAGAGAAATGGAAGACTCAGAACAGGAGGTCATAATAAAACTAGGAGAGTTCAGGATAGACAAAACTTATCCTTCATCGCCTCTGAAAAAGTGCCATAACAGAAGATTTATATTTGAAATTTAAAATACTCAATAAAATTACTATTTTCTACAATGTGACAGTGAGAATATTTCCAAAAAGATTTTTAGTGAGGTGGCTAGGGTGGTATCATTACCATATTATTGTTGGTCATACCTGGACTCCAAGAGAGTCACTAAACAACTTCTTTGAAGCTCCCAGTATTTTGACAAAAAATCTCCAATATTCTCAGCCATGGCATGTAACATGTGCATTGAGAATTAATGCCTTTTAGGATATTTTTTGAGTTTAGACATTTATTTTCCAAAATAAAAATTTATATAATAATTAAGAATTTAAACAGGAATTGGCTGAGTAGAATTTGAGAAGTTATCTGCTATAATTTATTCATTTATTATTTTAAGTATCCCCAATTAATAAAGTAACTAAATCCTACAAACAGAAGTGTATTTTGTATCACCTAGAAACAAATGAAAACAATGCTAGAAAACATATGGCTCATTGTGAACATAACTGATACTGACTAAACATTATAGTACATTAATAGTGGTATGATATAATGTCCTAGGATTTCGATTTAATTTTGTCAGGTTTCTTTGGGGTAAACATCAGTGTATTATTGCATTTTCACATTGCTATAAAGCTACTACGACTAGGTAATTCATAAATGCGACTAGGTAATTCATAAATAAAAAATGCGACTACGTAATTCATAAATGCGACTAGGTAATTCATAAATAAAAGATGTTTAATTGACTCATAGTTCCACATGGCTGAGAAGGCCTCAGGAAACTTACAATCATGGCAGAAGGCAAAGGAGAAGCAAGTACCTTCTTCACAAGGCAGGAGAGAGAGAGAGCGCGCGCAAAGGGGGAACTGCCAAACACTTTTAAAACCATCAGCTCTCATGAGAACTCACTATCATGAGAACAGCATGGGGGAAACCATCCCCATGATCCAACTACCTCCCACCTGATCCTCCCTCAATACCTGGGAATTACAATTCAAGATGAGATTTGGGTAAGGACACAGAGCCAAACCATGTCAATCAGAAAGTTGATATTTAAGAAAAATGAAAGCCAGATGTGATGGCGCATGCCTGTAGTCCTACCTACTTGGAAGGCTGAGGTGGAAGAATCGCTTGAGCCCAAGAATTTGAGGTCACAGCAAGCTATGATCTTGCCACAGTACACTCTAGCCTGGCCAACAGAGCAAGAACCTATCTCAAAAAAAAAAAAAAAAAAGGAATAAAACGAAAGTGAAGTAATGAGAAATTAGGGAACACACTCAAGATTACATAAAATAAGTAAGAATACAAGGCAATAAAATTAAGAACTACTGACTTAAATGGCATTCTACTCATTAGACTGTTTTCCTCTCTTCCAACTTTGAACTAAAATGTATTTTCCATGTTTTTCATTAAAATAAATAACCAAAGGCTAGATTTAAATTTATATGGTACAATAAATACACATTAAATTAATGTATGTTTGTATTTGTATTTTTTATTTTTATTTATTTTTTTGAGAGGGAGTCTCACTGGTGTCACCCAAGCTGGAGTGCAGTGGTACGATCTTGGCTCATGGCAAACTCTGTCTCCTAGGTTCAAGTGATTCTCCTGCCTCAGCCTCTCGAATAGCTGAGATTACAGGCGCCCACCACCTCACCCAGCTAATTTTTGTATTTTAGTAGAGATGAGGTTTCACCATGTTGGTCAGGCTGGTCTCGAACTCCTGACCTCAAATGATCCACCCACCTTGGCCCCCCAAAGTGCTAGGGTTACAGGCATGAGCCACTGCACCTGGCCTGTTTGTAAAAAATCTACTTTAAAATATAAAACTATATTTTGTTTGCCCTACACATAGTGGAAAGCCACGTTAGGCTACCAAATCATCTTGGAAGACAATCAGTAAATAAAAACATAATTTTAAAAAACTAGTCAAGGATGGTCCGTCTTTAACAGTGACAGAAAATGTTAAATTGCAATTACAAACTACAGAGCTAGAAAAATTCTAGCTATGTTCTGTAGGATAACTGGTATGTTAGTTCTTGTTTGAATAAATTGAAATACCACACTTCTGTCTTAGAAATGCAGCAAAAGAGTTCAGGGGAGAATCAATACTTGCTAAAAGTGCACAGAACAAATCAATCAAGAAAGAAATTGCATTTTCAAACAACTAGGATGGAAAGGCTGAAAAGTGAGAGAATGAAAATAATGAAATATGATGTCCGTTTACTATGGGTTTTTGCACCTCCCTAAATCACTAAATGATTCAAACCTTAACCCTGCAATGGAGTGCCATAAAAACTGGAGTAGAATCTAAAGATCATGAACAAAGATTCATCTTTCAGTTTATAACTTACATTTCAATCAACAGAAAGCCAACAAGTCATTGGGTCATTACTAGTTGACCACTGTCTAGGGAGGAGTAGATGAAAAACATAAGATGATGTCATTGTCTTCCATTAGCTTGTAATCTATATGAGATAATAGGCCAACACACCAAAAGAGAAAAACATCAGAATATTCTTAATGTAATATTTTAGTGAGGTGAGGTCAGATCACAGAAAAACTAACATAATGAATAAGAAAAATTAGAAGGAGACAGAAAAGAAGGGGAGGGGGAGGAGAAGGAGAGAGTAGGGAGGAGGAAGAGAACAACGAGAAGCCAAAAAAAGAAAAAGAAACATCAGCAAAAAGAAAGTACAAAACTTTATGCCATAATCTTTTAAAGTAGAAGTCAAAAAGCAAGTAAGACAGAAGATTTCAGGAGTTTGTACAGCATCTAACCCAGTTTTCTCAGAAATGCTATGGGAGAAAAAATGTGAATAGACAAAATTCTAAGTCTTTGTAATATACATATACCACTAGGCCTCAATTTGAAAAAGAGTGAGTTGAAGGGGTGAGTAAATGAACTGGAGAAAAAAAGAATGCAGGTGGTGGACAAACAGCTCCTTTTTTCTTTTTAGAAACAGTTTAGTCATTTAATGAGCAAACAGGTTGGGGAAAGACTCAATTTACCAGAGCAGACACAAAACAAATAGAAAATTTGAATAGTCCTATATCCTCTAAAAAAATAATAAATTTATACTGTAAATATTTTTCACAAAGAACTTCAGGCCCAGATGGCTTCAATGGTGAATTTTCTATCAAACCATTCTAAAAAATAGTATCAATCCTATATAAACCATTTGGAATAGTTCCCAACTCATTGTATGGGAAGAATATTACTCTGGTACCCAAATCAGAAAAGACATTATAAGAAAACTACAGAGCAATAACCCCCGAAAAACATCAATGAAAATATTCTCAACAAAATATTAGAAAACCACATCAACTATAATCTTCAAGTTTATTCGAGAAATGCAAGTTGTTTAACATTAAGCAGCCAATCAATGCAATTCACCATATTAACAGAACACAGGAGAAAATGAAATGATACTCAGGATCATTCCTCATTAGAGAAATGTAAATAAGCTAAAACCACAATGAGATAGAGCACTATATATAATAACTAAAATTAAAAACAGTGAAAATACCAAGGTAAGGATATAGAACAACTAGAACTCTCATGCATAACCAGAGGAAATGTGAAATGGCATACTTTGGAAACAGTTTGGCAGTTTCTTGTAAAATTCAACAAACTTACCATATATCCCTGAAATTCCATTCTAGTAATCTACCCAAAGAAATAAAAACATACAAAAACTTGTACATGAATTTTCATTGTAGTTTTACTCACAATAGCCAGAAACTGGAGTAACCCAAATGTCCATCAACAGGTTCGTCATGGGTTAAATTCTGTCTTCAAAAAAGATATGTTGAAATCCTAACCTCTGGTACCTATAAATGTGACCCTAATTAAACACAGGGTCATTGCAGATGTAATTATGATATAAATTAATATTCAGTCATGCTGGAATAGTGTAGGCTGTTAACCCAATACAACTTAGAAAAGAGACACCCAGGGAAAATGTCATGTGAAGATAGAGGCAGAGATTAGCATGATACATCTACAAATCATGGAACACCAAGGACTGCTGGAAATCACCAGAAGCTAGGAGGGACACACAGAACAGGATGTCCCTCAGAGCACTCAAAGGAACCAATTCTGCTGACTCTGATTTCAGATATCTAGCCAACAGAACTATGAATGAATAAATTCTGTTGTTTGAAGGCACCAATTTGTGGTACTTTTCTTAAAGCAGTCCCAGGAAACTGAAAAAGATTTGGTAATAGGAAGTGGGGTGCTGCTGTAACAAATACCTAAAGCTTTTTAGATAGGCTCTGGAAATAGGCCAAGGGTGTGCCTGAACAACCTCTTGCTAACAGCATTAAACATGTGATTCACTGATCCAATCAGCCATCTCAGCAGAAGCCATAAATAGAGATAGAGTTACCCAGGAAAGATCTGTGGAGAACCCTTGTGTCCTTGTGTCTAATGGTATGGACCCCTTTGGCATCCACAGAAGACCAACAAGGTTTTTGGAGAATATTATTTCATCAGATGAAAGAAACAGAGATGGGACAAATGACTCTGAGGGCCAGAGAGGGTAAAGCCACTGTCCTGGGGGGCTGAGTGAGTAGGCTACCACCCAAGTAGGGCCCAGAGAACAAAGCAGTAAGCCACTGAGGATTACTCTCAGGCCTCGAAATCTAATGAAATTTGCTAGGTTTCTAACTTGCTTGGAACACATGACCCCTTTTTTCCTTTCAGTTTCTTCCTTTTGGAATGGGAATGCTTATCCTATGCCTGTCCCATCATTGCATTTTAGAAACAAATAATTTGTTTTCTAGTTTCACACATCTGTGAATGGAGAGGAATTTTGGTCCAAGATGCATTATATCCAGAGTCTCACCCAAATTTGATTTTGATAAGATATAAAATGAGATTTGGGACTTTGTGAAATTATAATATTTAGATGAGATTTTGAATTTAAAGTTGATGGTGGAATGGTTAAAACTTTTGGGAATATTGGGATGTGGTAAATGCATTTTGCACTTAAGGATGTGAATTATCGGGGGCTAGAAAGCAAGCTGCTATGGGTGACTAGTGTCCTTATAAGAAGAGAAGAGATACAGAGACAGAGGAAGAGTGCTACACAAAGATGGAGACAGACATTCCAGCTACCCTGCTGCAAGCCAAAGAATGCCAAGGACTTCAGGCAACCACCAAAAGCCAGAGAAGAGGTGAGGAAGGATCTTCCCCCAGAGTCTTTAGAGACAGCATTCAGACTTCTAGCCTTCAGAACTGTGAGAATAAATCTGTTGTTTTAAGTTACTCGGTTTGTGGTAATCTGTTACAGAAGCCCCAGCAAACAAGAGGTGACTCTACAGGTAAAATGTGTTACATAATGAATACAACTCAGCAATTAAAAGGCACAAACTACTAATAGATGTAACAATTTGGATGAATCTTAAGCTTCATGATGATCGAAACCCTAGTCACAGGAGTATATACTTTATGATTCCACAGAAGGACTGCTAGAAAAAGGCAAGCTTATTTGTATAACTAAAAGCAAATGAGTTATTTCCTAGGGCCAGGAATGGTGGAATTATCTTAAGAGAACATGAAGAAACTATTTGGGATAGAATTGTTCTGTATCTTGATTGAGATGGTAATTATACAGGTGAACACAACTGTTAAAACTCATTACATTGTACATTTAAAATGCATACATCTCTTTAGGTAAATTATACCTCAATAAGTTGATTTTTTTCAACATTAATAAACAAAACTTGTAAAAGTTATAACCCAAATGGTAAAATTGTTTTAAACTGCCACACAAATGTAAAAGGACAAATTTCCTTTATTTGAAAATAATTCATACAATCAATAAAACAAAACTAAAAAAAAATCAATATCACAATGGAAAAATGGACAAGAATATGAATAGGCAATTTATTAAAAATAGAGAAAGAACACAAGTGATCAAGAAATAGAAAATATTCTCAACCTCCCTTGTAACTAAAGAAAGGCAGACAAAACATTGTTTTTCATCTACCAGAGTGACAAAAATCTTTAGTTTTAAAACACCTAGTGTTATAGCAGTGCGAAGAAATGGGCTTTCTCAAACACAGTTTGACATCAGTGAAGTTTCATATACCTTTATGGAATGGCAGCTTGAGAATATCTATGAAATTTTACAATGCACATATTCTTTATTGTAACTATTTTACTCCTGTAATTTACTATACAAGTATACCCAGAACGCCCCGAAACTATGTGTACTAAGAACATTCTTCAAAAGTCTCCTTATCTAAGTAGCAAATATTTAGATACAATCATGTATCTTTAAATACAGAATGAGTTAAATTTTGACTCAGTGCAATACACAACTATTTTAAAAGAATAAAGCAAAATATGGTACAATTTGGATACTATTATCTCAGTTTTACAAATAAAAAAGATATTCCTAAATATATGTACACATGCTGCTATGCACATTTAAAGTTTAGAAAAAAACACCTTAAGATACCTTTATAAATAAAGTTTAGAAGTTGGAGATGGGAGAAGGAAGACATTGTTTATTTAATACCTGCCTACACCATCTAATTTTTTTTACTACATGCTATATAACTTTTACCTTTTTTAAATTGGTTAAGTATGTAAAGAGAAAAATATATATAGTGAACCAATGAAAAGTTCTTTAGGAGTATCAGCATATAGGAACTCTGTGCCTAAATTCTCTCAAAACAAAAAAATATGTTTTCACCTTGTGATTGTAAAAGTCCTCTCTAGAGTTATCATTTTATATTTAGAGTTCCTAATAATCATATGTAAACTGTTCTTCCCAGTAGAGTATTCACAGGCTAGAAAAATCTTTAATAATCTATAAGTGATGCCAAACAGAAAAGACTGAACCGTTTCTGCAAATCAGTACACTGACATTTAGTACCACAACTAATTGTGCATCTCTAGTGAGAAATGGCTTGACTTTTCTATGAAAGTGAATAGTATCTTTGCGAGGAGAGGAGAGTAGTAGATCTTCAACATCACACATAATCATTTTGAGATCTAGTCTGAAACTTGATTTTAGATAAGTTAAACTTTCTCAGTTTCTTCATTCAGAAAACAGAAATAATACATTCCTCACACGGCCTTTAGGAGAGCTAAATCAGACAACATGTGTTAAGCACATAGTACGGTGCCTATTATATAACAGCTACCCAAGAAAGGAAAGTTATTTTCATTATAATTGTTACAAAATTACCTCTTTTGCATCAATTAGACCACGCATTCTCATGAGAGCAATATTAATCCCAAAGGACAAAAACTGGTTTTTGGAGAGCAAAAAAGCTTAAATATACAATGGTTTGGGGCCCTCTAAACTCAGTGCTATCTGGCAAAACATTATTCCTTAGTATTTAATTTCTCTCATTAGCAGGAGGCAATAACAGAAAAAAAAGTTGAGAAGCTAATTAATTAAGCTACTTAAGTATTACATGTAAAAACTGTTATCAACCTTGGAAATTTCAGAAGACAAATTTATTATATAAATGGAAATTAATCTCCTAATATACAAAATTAGAGAAATAGTGCCTGTGTCTGTCTACATGCCTGAGTGATTGCAATTCATATACATAACAATAAAAAGAAACAGGAAAGGACCAGCCTCATGATATAGGTATGTAGCCACTGGATTACAATGGTGTCTATAAGGAGATTTATGGCTGGGTGCGGTGGCTTACACCTGTAATCCCAGCACTTCAGGAGGCTGAGGCGGGCGGATCACAAGGTCAGGAAGTCGAGACCATCCAGGCTAACACAGTGAAACCCCGTCTCTACTAAAAAATACAAAAAATTAGCCAGGCGTGGTGGCGGGTGCCTGTAGTCCCAGCTACTCAGGAGGCTGAGGCAGGAGAATGGCGTGAACCCAGGAGGAGGAGCTTGCAGTGAGCCAAGATCACACCACTACACTCCAGCCTGGGCAACAGAGCAAGACCCTGTCTCAAAAAAAATAAAGGGAGATTTACATTGGTGGGCAAATGTAAATCACAAATACTTGGGATTAAACCATTGGAAATCAAACTCCAAGCAAGGCAATAAGAGTGTTCAATCTTAGCCACCGTTGTTTGAAAAAGATTGTGTGAAATCAGAAGTAGCCATAAAATAAGTAACTTCTAAGTAGTATAAGATACAGAACTAATGGAAGATAACTGTTTCTCTTTTCATGCCAGAAAAACCTGAAGTAGCAAAATACCAATTTGAGTGTCCAAGATAATGATGGACTGCTTTACAGATGGGCAGGGTCATTGTGTGTAGTTCTCTCTAGGACTCTTCTGCACGCTGCCTCTAAGCACCAGCCGACTTGACTCCATCTTTCTATGGTCTCTCTTTTCACCCAGGAATATAAGGCCCAAGGCTACTTTTCTGGCATAGATAAAAATTTACACAGCAGGGAGAAATTCCAAGCTAGGCATTCAAAGCTTTAGTCTCCAGCTGCTGGTTTAGCAGTTTAAAAAGGAAAAATGAAAGAACCTAGATTGGCCAAAGCAATTTTGAAAGAGAACAAAGTTGGAAAAATTTACACTATCTGGTTTCAAGGCTTACTATAAAGCTACAGTAATCAAGACGGTATATTTTGGCATACAAATATATGCACAAATCAGTGAAATAGAATAGAGAATGCAGAAATGCACCCCTACACATGTGGTTGATTAACTTTTGACAAAAGACTATCCTTTCTAATACAAAGTATTCAATGAAGAAAGGATAGTCTTTGGAACAAAGAGTGCTGGAATAACTGGATATCCATTTAAAATAAAATGAATCTCAACTCTTACCTCCCACAGTATATTAAAAAAAAAAGCTCAAAATGGGACAAATAGACCCAATGTAAGAACTAAAATGATGAAACTCCTAAAAGAAAACACAGGAGAAAATCTTGTCATTGAGATAGGCAGGCAGAGATTTCTTAGGTAAGACTTGAAAAGCATGAGCCATACAAAGGAAATTAACAAACCAGGCTTACCAAAATTTAAAACTTTTTCATTCAAAATCCCACCACTAAGAAAGTGAAAAGTCAAGCTATTACACTGGGAGAAAATGTGTGCAAGACATATATCTGAATATATTGTATATTGTATTATATATACAATTGCTTCTCAGCCTTTTGGCTAAGATCAAGTGAATATATTGTACCCAGAATATGTAAAGAACTCTTGCAGCTCTAGATTTCAAATGCTCAACAGAAAATAAATTTGAAAACACACTATACCACAAAAGATATATGAATAGCAAATCAGTACAAGTAAAGATGTCCAACATCAACAGTCATTAGAAAAATGCAAATTAAATGCAGAAAGTAAACACACCGGTATAGCTAAAATTTAATAATAGCAAGTGCAAACCAGAATACAGAACAACTAGAATCCTCATATATTGTTGGTAGGGATACAAAATGATACAACTACTTTTGAAAGGAGTTGGCAATTTCTCATTAACATACAATTACCATACAAGTTAGCAATCTCACTCCAGATATTTACCTAGGAAAGATAAAAAAGTATGCCCTGCAAGAAGACTGGACATGTTTATATAACTTATATCCATAATAACCAAAAACTGGAAATAAATGTCTATTAGCTGGCAAACTTATAAACGAAGTGTGGTATGTACATACAATGAAATACCACTCAGCAATGAAAAACAAACTACTGATTCAGGCAACAATAATGAATCTCAAAATCATTTTGCTAAGTAAAAGAAGCAGATATCAAAGATGCCAGACCATAAGATTCCATTTGCATAAAATTCTAGAAAAAACACTACAGCCACAGAAAGTGAATCCATGGTTTCCGAGGGCTGGGCAAAGGGGAGAAGGGATTGGCTATAAAGGGAAATAAAAAGTCCTTCTTTGGGTGATGGAAATGTTCCATTATCTTACTACAGTGGTGATTATGTGAATACATATATTTCTCAAAACCCATTAAATCATGACACTTAAAATTGGGGAGATTTTGTCAAATGTAAATTATACCCAAATAAAGGGTGAGAGAGACAGACAGAGAGAGAGAGAGAGAGAGAGAAGGAAATTAAAAATTAAGGAATTATTCCAGAGGTTCATCAAGCTCAGGTAATATTCGTAATAGAAATTTTAAAATGAAAGAACAAAAAACAGAAGGGAAAGATCAGAGAAATAATATAAAACAAATTCCCAGAACTAAAGGATATGGGTACTGAATGCCTAGTGTAGCAAAAACAAACAAACAAACCCTATACAAGTGTGTATTATTGTGAAATCTCAGAATACCAGAATAAACAGATGGTCCTAAAAGCTTTTGGGAAGGGGAAAGGGGTCACATGTATGGGAGCAGAAATGAGAATGGCTTAGCAATTTCATGTTAGGATTAGAAAATAAAAGACAAATTTTTAAAGCTTTCAAAATTTTCGAGTCACTTCTAATGTATAAGGCCATATAATTTTTATCCATTAAACATGAGAATAAAGGTATGCTTTTTTTTTGAGACGGAGTCTCACACTGTCGCCCAGGCTGGAGTGCAGTGGCGCGATCTCGGCTCACTGCAACCTCCACCTCCTGGGTTCAAGTGACTCTCCTGTCTCAGCCTCCCAAGCAGCTGAGATTACAGGTGCACACCACCATGCCTGGCTAATCTTTTGTATTTTAGTAGAGACAGGGTTTCACTGTGTTGCCCAGGCTGGTCTCGAACTCCCAAGCTCAGGCAATCCACCTGCCAAAAGATATTTTCATACATTCAAGAATCCAAAAAAAACTCCCATGCACCCCTTATTATAAACTATAAGAGAATTTTCTCCATTTAAACTGAGGCCTAAACTAAGATTTCAATAAACAAGACATCCAATATAGAGAAGAAAAGGAGATTCCCAGGATGTTGCTGAGGGATAGCTCAGGATGACAACTGCACAGCTGACCTGGATTGACGCAGTTCATGTCGGATGAGGAGGGAGGTGGGTAGAGAAGTTGGGAAGGGACTTCCCCAAGGAATGCCTTCAAGAAAAATAATGTCCCCACGGGAAAAAAATAGAATAGATATGCACTTTTATGCTGACAGAGTCATCCCTGGGGAAGAGTTCAGTAATAAATAATAGTCCATTTTTAATCCAAGGAAAACAAAAAATAGTTCAAAAAAGAAAATGTAGTCAGGATATACTAAAAGGCTCAGCTGAGGAAAATATTTACATATTTACATGGTTATTAATGAAAACCCTGTAATTTAATTTAAAAAATTATATTGGCAGAGACAGGAGGTGGGAGGCTGAAGGTGAAATGTCAATAGACAAAATCTAAAATTGAAAGAAAAAGCAGTATGTCTCTAAATACAGAAATAAACAGCAGAAAAACAGTTAAACATTTTCAAGACTCTGGAGTGGGAATTAGGTATGTACAGGGTCAGAAAGTGGTCTGTTTTTTATTTTGAGCCTTGCACTTCTGATTAAAACTAGTTATAAATGTATAACTTTGATAAGAAATAAAAATGCAAATGGAAAGGTTCACCATTGAAAAAGTAAAACTTCTATGCTGGATAGCCTGCCAGTGCAGGTCTACTGTGTGGTTCTGGCTCTTAATGCCTTATAGACACTAGGTGGTCAGCTGTATGCAGAGACCTGTCCAGCTAGACACTCACTGTGGACCCCTTTCCTAACCCACTCAAGACCACCCAGGAGTCCATTTAGGACTGACTAGTCCTATCGAGGACTTACATAGCACTCTACATACTTTGACGTTTCATGACAACCAGAAATTTCATGAGACTCTATTTGTTGATCCAGATTAGATCTACAAATTCCTAGCAGGATACCAAACAGGGCAATACAAGGCTAACCTTGACATCAACCTCCTGAAGGAAGAGCAGCAGACAATCTCCATAATGCTATACTACACCATGCCTCCTGGCAGGGTGACAGGACAGAGCCCATTGTGCAGATTGGTGCAAACTAATAGGTGAACAGGAAGAAAGTAAGCAAAGGCATAAAATAACAAATCTAGAGAACTTTCTCTTGGTCCCAGTTATTCTTCATATAATGGCTTTTTGACTGAGAATTTCCACTAACAGGCCTATATTGAAATATATGTCTAAAACAAACTCCAATGTCATTTAAATGACATGAAATTATTCTTTTGGATTCTCTATACCACATCCGTGAGAATAAATGGGATACATATGTATGCAAGTGTGTTTTTTGTTTTTGTTTTTTGAGAGGGAGTTTTGCTCTTGCCACCCAGGCTGCGGTACAGTGGCGTGATCTCAGCTCACTGCTACTTCCACCTACCGGGTTCAAGAGACTCTCCTGCCTCAGGCTCCCGAGTAGCTAGGATTACAGGCGCCCACAACCAGTCCCAGCCAGTTTTTATATTTTTAGTAAAGAAAGAGTTTCACCACGTTGGCCAGGCTAGTCTCGAACTCCTGAACTCAGGTGATCCACATGCCTCGGCCTCCCAAAGTGCTGGGATTACAGGCATGAGCCACCATGCCCAGCCAAGTGTTGTGATTTGTATGATGGTTTCTTTCTAATTTGGTCTTGAGGTTTTTCTTGAGAGTGGCCATAAGCTCCAGCCTTACCCTAGCCAGAAATTCAAAGGATTTGGTTGTGGATGTTGACAGTGCACCTTCCATGGGATGCCTCTTTATCCTGAAGGATGCCTACTGCCTAAGTGTCTGACCCATGACTAGGTGTCCCTCTCACAAGAAACTGTTTTTATAGGCAGACACTCTTGTGGGTCTTGCCTGACCTGTATCCAGATTATTCCTGTCAAGACAGCCACTCTCTAAGATAGCTCTGACCAAAAAGAAGGCTATGTTAAGAGCATCTATGCCAAATGAGACACAATGAAGTGAAACGAAAATGCATGAAACGTAAGTTTTTATTATTCACAGTTCCCAGAAAGGTTAGCGGTGCCAACAGAAACAGGCAGCAGGGAGCTCAATCAGCAAGGGGTCGGTGGGAAGGAGAGGAAGAGGGAGAAAGGGAAGAAGGGAGATTGGGAGAGAGAATGGTTGGGAGAGAGGGAGGGGGAAATCTCTGGGACTGTGTATGCCTTTATTAAAGTCTGTGGGCATTATCCCTTAGGCTTTCTTGTGGGGGTTGTAGATGGGCCAATTTAAAGAAATAAGTTCCCCTCTTCCCTCCTGAAGCAGCGAACCTATTTACGTGACTCTGGTGTTGACCATTACATTTTATCATGTTCAATAGCTGTGGGGTGTGTTGGCTTTTGGGTCAAAGAAATGAGGAACAAGTAGGCCATATGGCAAACAACTACATGGGAAAGTAAGGTTTTAACTAAGCCAAAGGTGACAAAGTAGGACTAAATTTCAAATATTATGTCAGGGCTGAAAATGGACGCTGAGGCAGCAACTACATTAAACAAACATAAATATATAATGAATATTCATATAATATATGAACATAAATATGGTATTTAGCTTCGTATCACCCATTTCTCACTAACCACTTTCACTCTCAATATAATGAATTCCTGTGACGTGCAAGTCATGTTTTCCCATGAACCTACCATCCTATCTTAATTTACTTGGTTGTATTGATTCACCTGAGCTTTAAGCAGTCTTACATAGGTAGTAGTCTGTATACTGCAGCCATTTATCAACATTAGTGTTACAGAAGAAGAGAACTATTCTCAAGAGGAAAAGCATCTAAATGATTTTTACTCCATTGCCCTTTGTTTTTTGTTCTTGCTGTTACTGATTGTTATGATAATCTGTGTATGAATCAAAAAGTAAACATTAATATATGAAATATCTATGCATAGAGAAAAAGCTCATGTGTACATCCTTTAGAAAGAATTCCCATTGTTAAAAAATAATCACTGTATATTACATCTTTTTTTTTTTTTTTTTGAGATGTAGTCTCACTCTGTTGCCCAGGCTGGAGTGCAGTGGTGTGATCTCGGCTCACTGCAAGCTCCGCCTCCTGAGTTCATGCCATTCTCCTGCCTCAGCCTCCCGAGTAGCTGGGACTACAGGCACCCGCCACCACACCTGGCTAATTTTTTTGTATTTTTAGTAGAGATGGAGTTTCATCGTGTTTGCCAGGATGGTCTCGATCTCCTGAACTTGTGATCCGCCCGCCTCAGCCTCCCAAACTGCTGGGATTACAGGTGTGAGCCACTGCGCCCAGCCCATTGTATATTACATCTAAAGCCCATGATTGGAATTGTTTACTAATTTTTGTCTAAAACAAGATGAACATATCTTCTCTAAACCATCAAACATAGTACTTGTCTCTTATTGAAGGTTTGCTGTTTTGTTGCTTAATTTTCAAAAGCTTTTCGGTCATACGTTCTTTGCTGACTTAGGAATATTCCCTTAATAAATTAGCACTTAAGTCACTGGAAGATAAACCCTTTTAGGAAAAAAACCGTGAAATACCTTGAAATGGACAAAAGTGCCTTGTCAAGCCCTCTTGGGGTTATCTCTGTTTTTTCATTATCTTTAAATTATCTGATAATCCTGCAAATTGTAAAAACATAGATAATGCAAACTATTCTTTTCCATAGAAATATAAATTGGTTGTGTACAGGGAATATAATTTTTGTCCTGGACAGACGCAAATTCATTTCAGCATTTCTTATTGCTTATTTTTAGTGATACTTTAAATTCTTCCTTCAGCCTATTGTATATGTTAATAATTCCCTACGTAATTTGTAATCTTTGGCACATGGTCATGTTATATCTATATAGAATTCATGATTTTGCTTTTTAAAAACAATTATCCTTTAATACCTTAGTGGACAAGAGAGTAGAATAGTAGGAAAAACGCTAAGTACTTTGGATTAAAAGAACCCTGGGTAGTTATGGAATCCTTCTTAACCTCAATAAACAGGGAATAGAAAGTCATTTTGTTTTCAGGGTAGATCTGTACATGGAGTATCAAACCACAAAACTCAGGACTTTTTATGAAGATCAAATACAGATATTAAAGTAAAAGCGCTTCTTTACTAGCCTCTGTGAGTTTTAGTCCCCTTCCTGCTACATTAAAGATACTATTACCCATCGAGAGGGTTCTTGTGAGGACGAAGATAACACACATAAAGAACTTAGCCCAATATTTGGCACCAAGAAGGGGCTCAAACTGTTAGTCACCTTCACTTTTGTAAAGGGCTATATGACTAAATGTTGAAAATATTACATTTCATATATATATATGCACACAATAAAGCTAAAATACATCTTGGTCGGAAGAACACCAACTTTGAAAAGCATATCAAACGTATTAAGACTAATGGCTTTTTAAAGAAAAATAGCTAAAACATGTTTAACACTGTGTGCCAACCTCTGTGCTAAGAGTTTTACAAGTATTTTCTCTAGTGATCCTCTAACAACCACTTTATAAGGTAGCTCCTCATAAGGACTTTGAGTGCCACAAATATGGAATGTAGTTTCAATACCTCAGTTTACACTCTGAAAAATGAGGTATGTTTTGTGTCACTGAAAAGTTACATTATAATATTTGAAAGTGTCATGTAAAAATTACCCCTATCCACTGAGCCAATGGTTCATTAACCTAGTTTCAACTTGAATTAGGGAATTTTGGTGGGTCCCATCGTCCCCAAATTGCGCTTTCCTTGGAATCAACTCTGATAATACTTGACAGCTGGCATTTTTGAGTGCCTCTACTTTTGAACTTCTGCTCCTTGCTACTAAATATACTAATAGTATATTTATTTTAATTCTGAACACTGCTACTTCTTCTGGGTTTAATATTTGGGAGATGCCTGCACAGTTGGGCATTCAGCTTTCTTTGAAGCAGAAGCAGGAAGCTCAGAGACTGCCCCAATGGTTAAAGCATTGCCTTTATCCATGCAAGCCTCTCAGAGTGCCTGAACTTTTGGCAGCGCATAGCACAGATGCCATCTGGTGGGCAAAACACAATAATTTCACCACTCCACCTTGGGACCAGAGACTGAATTCTACATATCTTCCCCTGAGTAAGGGAGGCTACACTTCCATACTCAGCCCTTCAGGTACTTCATCTGTAAAGCAAAAGCTAGGTCTCTATAATATTCTTATATTTCCTCTAAAGTTTCACTTACTCTTCTAAATTTCGCAGTGTGACAAGATTTTTTAAATATAAATCTTGTAAAAATAAAAACATGCTTTGAATGTTTAAAAGAAAAAATCATCTTTACAGACATTTTAAGGATAAGTAAAATACTGCTTTCATAAAATATTAAAAAACTAAAAAAAAAATACAAAAAACTGAGTTCTATCCTTCAGCATATTTGCACATCCTTCTACATGTATGGATCTGAAATTAGTAAGAGGTAAAGAAAAATTAAATGCCTTCAAAAGCACTTCTTATCCATTTAACACACATTTATTAGGTACTTACCATGTCCCAAGTACGAAGCTAGCTCTGTGAATAAGATGTGGCCCAAGATCTCAGAATTCAATGCATGTGAACATGTTCATTTTAAAGAAGTATGTTTAAAGCAGAAGTATGTTACACAGTCATGCATTACTAATTCATGGTTGTCACTCCAGCTTCTCCCAATTATTATGCACAAAGGACACTGTTTGGTGTAATAGTATGGCCAAAAACTACATACTGCATGCCATATTTCTTGAAACCTCCTGGTTTTTATAAGTGATTTCCTCAATCTTCTTGGGTATATCTATATTTCACACCTTCCAAATTAAAAAGGAAAATTCTTTCCTTGTCTCCCTGCACTAGAGAATGAGTGGTAATTCTTTAAAAAATATCTTATCACTGGCTGGGCGCGGTGGCTCACACCTGTAATCCCAGCACTTTGGAAGGCCGAGGTGGGCAGATCACCTGAGGTCAGGAGTTCAAGAACAGCCTAACCAACATGGAGAAACCCCATCTCTACTAAAAATACAAAAATTAGCCAGGTGTGATGGTGCATGCCTGTAATCCCAGCTACTTGGGAGGCTGAGGCAGGAGAATCACTTGAACCTAGGAGGCGGGGGTTGTGGTGAGCCAAGATCCCACCATTGCACTCCAGCCTGGGCAACAAGAGCAAAACTCTGTCTCAAAAAAAAAAAAAAAAAATCTTATCCCTTCTCCCTCACATGAAAACAATGATAAAAATGTAGTAAGCCCAGCGCAGTGGCATGTACCTGTAGTCCCACCTACTTGAGAAGCTGAGGATGGAGGATCATTTGAGCCCAGGAGTTCAAAACCAGCCTGGGAAACATACTGAGAATCAGCTTTAAAAAAAAAAAAAAAAAAAGGTAGTAAAAAGAGCATTGATTTTCAAGCACAAAGAACTGGGTTCAAATCCTGGCATGATACCCTACTGTAAACCAGTCATGAAAGTCCTTTACCTTTTGCTCCTAACTCCTCTATTAAAAAAAAAGTGCAGGGGGAGTAATAAAGCCACATTCACAGTGCCTTTATGAGGAAAAATTACACACAAAAAGCCTGCAGGTGTACCACAGTCCCTGGTACACAGTAGGCACAAAATTAATGTAAATTATTTTCTCCTTTCTATTTTTGCTCCAAAACTTTGTGCCCTTTCATTCACTACAATTTCTCATTGCTTACTACAGAAACTTACGTAACATTATAACTTCCATATTTTCATTAAAAGAAAACATCACTTAATGTTTTTTTAAAAAGCATACTCTACTTAGAAGTAGTCTCCAGCTGATGAAGTAGCAATTCATAATTTTTACAAATTTATGACTCATGCTGAACTGACACCAACATTATTCTTGATGTAATTAATTTAATTACCTTTTGTTCCTCAATGCCAAATTTATGTTATTTTAGCATCTCCATGTGTGGCTCTAAAAATACTGATCATTCTAATTTGAGTCAGTTGTAGACAAGAGGCATAGATTTCCAAGTTTTCTAAGACTTGTTTCTATACCATCATATAGTCATGCAGTGGAAGGAATCTTAAAAGCTTTCCTGGTTAACTCCTGGGAAATACACCACAATCATTCAAACCAATTGATACTTGATAGTCTAGTCTATTAGAAAAACACTAAATCCTGTCCCATCGAAATGCTTGCAATTTCACTGGATATTCTGGACTCAACACATTTGGCACAAGAAACTATGAGATTGTTGTGGATATCTTATAATCATACTTTTTATCAAATCAGTAGTTAAAAAGAATAAGTGAAGTACTTTGAGGTTATGTCTATTCAATTTATTCACCAATACAGTCAATATACATTTTACACCAAGCTAACGACACTTTTTTAAAAAGGATATAATTCTTATCTTTAGTACATTTTGACGCCCTGAGCAAAAAAAATCATAGATACCAAAAAATAAAAACCATGTAATTTCAGAACAAAACCGGATAGAAACTTCCAAAATAAGAGAGCCTGAGTCTGTAATTGTTGGAAAAACAAAGAACAGAGAAATTTTGAAAGTCAAACTGTTTATCCAAGGGTAAGCTTTCTAGAGTAAGTTCATTTTGAAGAAGTGGAAAATTCTTAGAGGTTATCTAGTCCATATTCGTCACATGTGCTTCATCTCATTATGGGAAAAAATGAATTGACAAAGAATGACTGTGCTGATATTGAAATTATAAATCTTCTTGTTCTCTACTGCTTTCAAGATCAGTTAAATTTAATATGTCTTCCTCTTCCCAAATGAAAAGATTTTCACCCTCAAACATACAAAGGTCTTCTAAAATATTTCTGTTGCTAATATTTAAGGAGGTCTCAACTTGGCAAATATCTAAGAGGCAAACTTGACCAAGCATTTCAAAGAAGTAATGACAGTTGATATTTTCTCTTACTACTTGGTTGAGATTTGTTCTTGAGCCCTGGAATCTGTTATTTAATAAGTTGTTATTCTCATCGACTGCTTTAAAGATTTCATTTGTCTGACTGCTGAGGTCTTGTGTATTTGAATTCATATTACCCACAACTAACAATGATGTGTGCAAAAAATTCATACAAAATCTTTCCTTCAAATCCGGTTGAAATTTCTTTAAATTACCTTCTTCCTCTAACCCCAAGAAGTTAATTCTTTTTTGTTTTCTTCTTTTACCCATCAAGTCAAATGTGTTATTGAAATAAAACTGATCAAATATATCACCAATGGCATTATCAATAAGATTTTGTCTCATATTTGCTTTATTGTTCTCTTCCCTGAACACATTTTTGTCTGTCTGAAGTAAATACGGGTGTATTTTCATACATAAATAAAAACCCAAGAAATTTTCAATATCAGATTCTTTGCGATATGCAAATCCTCGGTCTTCCTCATTCATGGGTTGGATAATAACAGTTAATATTGGGCAATGTTGACCACAAAGAGCATACAGTTTATCCAAAGAGTCAGCTTCCTGAAGCGTACCATGAATCATATTACTGCCAGGCAATGGTTGGTTTTTAATAGCATCATCAGAGACAGGGTATACTTTGTTACCAGCAGAAATAAAGGAATGAGTGACAGATGTGCATACTCTTTCTGAATGATGATTACCCTTCTCCTCTGTATGGTGATTTGCTATTCTTTCCTTGGCACAGGTTTCATTGTGAACATCCAGCCAATCCTCATGAAAAGGTTCTGAGTCACTGCCATGAGGCATGTTAAAGTAATTGCATTTTAGTTCAAGGGGTTGAGTTAGTTCCTCGAGTTCTGAAGAGGAGAGGTCATCCATGGTTGGGCCTGGGGCCAAATTACCAAAATGTGAATATGGTACCTCACTGCTGTTATTATCAAGTAGGGTGTCTACTGATGTGGTGTCTGCATTGCCACACATGCCAGGATTTTCAGATGACATTCTTAGCAAATGATTTTCTTTCAGAAGCCATTTGCCTTTGTCAATCAGTACTCCTTCCTCTATGTCTGTGAGGATTCTGCTATGATCATTTTGTTTTGTACCAGGTTCTAACATGTCACCCCTATAATAATTGTCCCTCACACCACTAACATCACACTTATCTTGTCTTTCTTCCTGGAATTCCTGCAACATAGGTGAACTACTAGATACCTGTTCAGAAGAGCCAAATGACTGCCCTTCAGAATCATAAAGAGTTGCTTTCCTGGAACACTGAAATTCCACAGAATAAGGACGAACCTGAGACTTGCGGGTAGAGCCAGGAAAAAAAGATGGTTTAATAGTATCTGCTTTACCGTAAAGTTTTTCTATTGCCCTTTTAACAAATCCTACGTTGTATTCTTTCTCTTGGGTAAGTTCGCCGCTGTCATTGGGATCATCACTGGATGTTTTATATGGCTGCTCACTGTCACTGTCGGGCCGATAGTCTGACCAATCAGAAGTCACTGGACTTTTGATGCATTTTTTTAAATCAGGAGAGGACTCTGAATAACTTCCAGTTTCCATGTTTTTCACCATCATTTTTACCATCTTAGTTTCTCCTTCATTGGTCTCCTTTTCACTATTTTGCTTAGAATCATAGCAAAAAACTAAAGATGGTGGTGTTGCCAGCCTCTTACTGATTATTTCATAAATTATACCATTCTTTCTTTTTTCTTCCATAATATTCTTACTAGAGATGTCTATCAATTCTAAAGTTTTACTAGCCTCTACTTCTTCTTGGATTAATTCTTCAGTGGCTTGCTCTCCTCCATTAACCACTGTATTAAAGATATCAGTGTCATGGTTATCTAAGTTTTCAAAAGATTCCAATTCTGAAATGTTTCTTTCACTTGATGTCATGCTGTTGGTTATTGAGCCTGGTTCTTCAGAAGTCCTTGGTTCTTCCATATCAAAGGAAGTATATGCATTTTCATCCTGAAACTTCCTTAGTGAACAATTTTCAAAATCATCTAGAGAACTATGTTTCTTATCAAGTTCTGCTTCTTTTTCACTTAGGCAAAGGCCACAGGAGCTTAAATTACTGACATTTTGATGCGACACCAATGTATTAAAGCCATTTTTATATTCAGGGTCTGTCAAAATATTTAGATCTTTCTGAATGTCATCACCTCTTTCTAACTCTTCAGTTGATTCCAAGTTATCAGTATATGTGTTTTCTTTGGAGTTTAAAAAGTCAATGGTATTGCAGACATTGACAGGAACGTAGGTCTCATCAATTGGGCAAGCTCCCTCATAGATATGGTTCTCCTTTTGAGCACAAGCCTTATCAGAAAACACAGTATCAGTAAGTGAACAGATCTCTCCTAGGAAACAAGCCTTAATCATAGAAGTCTGATCCACACCATAATCATCACTAGGAAAAAAAGTGTCACTGAGGTTACATGTCTCTTTTGGAGGATAAGCCTTATTTACAGTGCACATCTCACATGGAGAGCAAGTCACTTCCAAAACACAGACTTCAGGGGCACATGCCTCACTGGCAGAGCAACCTCCATCCAAAGAGGAGATTCCTTTTGTTCTTTCATTTTCACTGTACTTAGGAACACTCTGAATGTTGACTGTGGAACAATTTGCAGAAAGATCTATTGGAACCACGTCTTGTTCTTTCTCACTGAGTCCAAAGTGGCTTGTAGTTGACTCCACTAAATTGGCAACAGCAGCTTTCAAGTCATCAGCTTCCTCTGTGATAGCTATGTGCTTTAGAATCTCCAATAATGCAAGTGTTTCTGAAGATTTGTTGGCAGCCTTGTGAGCATCAACTTGACAGAAGCTATTCATACTTCCCTTTAGGTTTAGCACCAAGAGCCAAGCTAGAAGGAGATTAGTGGATGAATTACATATTGCAGAATGAAAGGGAACATCTGCAAGTGAACCTGGCATTTGAACAACTCCATTCTGAGTCTTGTGAATACCAGGAACTGAAGCTTGCAATTGGTGAAGCATCAGGACTGGTAAGAGGTCTTTTGGAGTTTCCTCTTCTATAGGATCTACTTGAATGGCAACCTCTACACTTTGCCTTTTTCTAGCTAGGTTTATTTCCTCGTAAACAAGTTTTTTCTCTGGTCCCGATTTTTCAGCAGCTATGTGACTTTTAGTATTATGATTATTAATAGCTGACTGTGACAAAGTACAATATTCATGCAAGGGAACCAAATAAGCATCATTCAGAGATCCAACCTGTGTCTCATGGAGATCTTCACCAGTGTCATTGGCAATAAAAGACTTATCTCCCTCTTTACATAGATTATCTCCTGTCAAACTGGCAATTTTAGTTATGTGCTTATTACTTTCCATAACAAAATTACTTATTTTTCCAGAACTTGTATAGGGATCATTCCCTGAAAAACTATTATTGCTACACTTTACCACACTCATTTCATTTGTACATATCGGAGCTGATTTTATAGGCTTTAAAGTTGGATATGGATTTATGTTTTGCAACCAACTCTGTATATAATTTTGAATTGAATGATGAGCAATATCCTCAGGAAAATCAGGTTTTTTCAAAGAAGCTAAAGAATTTGCCCTGGTTGTAGCATGTTGTTTACTTAAAATAGCACTTGCTTTCAATTTATCCCCTTTATGTTTTTTCTGGCTTTTTAAAGTTATGTGTGAATCAGTAACTTTTGAAACTAAACTCTTCTTTGCCATTCCTCTCAAATACCCAGATGCCACTTCTGCTTGAGATTGCGGTGCATAAAAATCTTTGGGTTTTTGCTCAAGGATGTTAAATACATGAAATAAACTTTTATTTTCAAAAGTACTTTTGCAATATTTAGATTCATTGTGAGGAAACACTTTATCTCTTTGACCGATTTCTCTTTTTTTAGGTGCTCCTAAGCTTATTTTATTTAGTGATCTAGATTTTCTTTTGGTTAAAAGTCCTTGAACCTTGGAATTTTGAGTAGTATTTAATTTATTTCTATGGAAATTCTTGGAAATCGTGGAATTGAGATTACTTTTGGAACAAAAAGTATTTGATTCAATTACAGTATCACTTGTCCGGAGGTCTTCCTCACAAAGTATCCCTCCTTTAAGGGGACTATCTGAATCTTGCACTATCATTTCCTTTGTAATTCTACCTTTTGTGTTTATTCTCTCATTCTTATTAAGAATTCCTTTGGTTGCAAGCTGTCCATCTTGATACCTGGAATTTATTGCTTGCTGTCGAGATTTTTTCTTCTTTTTGCTGGTAACAGATGACAAAATCTTCTTTTCATTTTTTGGAAGTTTTGTTAAACCACACTGAGCAAATTCATTAATTAGTCTGTCAATTCTTGCAGTGACAATAGAGGATGCTTCTGAAGCTGGAGCCTCAGAAATATTTTTGTCAGTTCCAGAGTTATTACTTGAAAAATGGGTTGCATCTGCTGAAATAGGACTGAATCTATCATTGGTGTTACCATAAGTTTTGAAGTTCTTGATACCAGTTTTGTTGTCCGATACCACACAATCAACTACATCTTCCTCCACAATTGAGTTGTTTGATATAGTTGATGGCAAACCATTATTATGCGACATCTCTAACATCTTCTGACTTGTAATTTCTATAACACCAGCACTTATTGCACTTGACTTAAGCAGACTGTTTTCCTTTTTTCTTTCTAACGATGACTCCTCCATTTGATCATTGTTATTGATCTGAACAAGTACTGGTTTGTTAGATACTGATGACATTTTACTGCAAGAATGTGTAAACATGTGATACTCAGACTTGTTTTCCCCACTTTCCCTTTCTTCACTATAGGAAAACTGTCCAATCATTTTCTCTTGAACCTCAGTTTCAGATACTAAGGTCACACTGCCTATCACAGATTTCTTTTGTCTCACTCTTCTTAGTCCAGGTGTAGGGGGCCTATAAAAATGATGCTTTGCTTCGTCTTGAGTTCCCTGGTTGATATCTGTGTCCACAGTAGCATTCTCCCAACTAGCAGAACTGCAAGTTTCAGCCACTTGATCTGTCATTTGAATGTTTATCTCCTCTGCCAAACTGCCCTCTTGATTACTGCTTCGCTCCATAGGTGACACATCTGCAGAGAATGAACATGCTGCAAGCTTTAAACCAGATGATCGACTTTCTGTTCTTCCTGGAAAACTTATCTCACTCTTTTCATCATTATTAGAAGGACCAGTTTTACTGACAGTAGTTGTCCATTTTATGGTTTCTTCCTCTTTTATTCTGAATCGAACTTTCATCTCAACTGTCATAGTGCCATCTTGATTAAAAATAATTGATTTCTCAATATCATCTTCAGAAGGATATATTGGTAAATTCTGAGAATCATTCTTTTCTAAGGCCAAGTAATTTTCAGGAACAAAAGAATAGTCTAAGTAGCAATCATTATTATGTGTTTTCTCAGAAGAAACAGAATAAATCTGGGACCTTGAGCTTGAAGACATATGTGTGCTTACTTTAAAGATTTTAAGAGTAAAATGTGCCCACATCAAAATATAATATGGAAGGCAGAGAAGTTAGAAATATCCAAAGGAAGAGGCAGCAAAGAAAAAAAGAGAAAAGGAGAAATGATTAGTACGAAAAGTAGCATATTTTCTGTATTTCATAGTAAAATGTTACTGATATGTTTCTGAGCTCTATGTATTTTTTTTCTTTTTTTTTTTTTTTCTGAGACAGGGTCTTGCTCTGTAGCCAGACTGGAGTGCAGTGGCACGATCTGGGCTCACTACTACCTCCACCACCAGGGTGCAAGCAGTTCTCCTGCTTCAGCGTCCCGAATAGCTGGGACTACAGGCCCGCACCACCATGCCCAGCTAATTTTTTTGTATTTTTAGTAGAGATGGGTTTTCACCATGTTGGCCAGGATGGTCTCGATCTCCTGACCTCGTGATCCGCCCGCCTCGGCCTCCCAAAGTGCTAGGATTATAGGCGTGAGCCACCACACTCAGCCTATGTATTTTCCCAATAGTTATTTGAGAAAACCTACTGTAACAGTGGTACATTTCTTCAAACCACTCTTTAGAAGAGATCTCTAATTCTACTTCAACTTCAATGAGGCGGTTCAGAGAATTTTAACAAGTTTAATAAGGTAATTTTAATTTTAAAAATGTATAAAGTAAAAACTGCTAAGAATTCTACCAAAGATAAAAGTTTTTGTGGGTTTTCATTTCATTGTTTTACCAGTACTGAAACTGGAGTCTAACCAAGTACCGCTTACCTATTCAAATGAGGCAAGCAACAATTTATGATGGTGTTCATCTTCCCACCTACACATCAAAAGAGGTATCCATAGCTTTATGAAAGCAGAAACATTTTTATAATTAAGACTGAATTAATCAAGTACTAATTACTAATTTAGCATGCACTTTGTATAATCGTTGCAGCTGACTTAATATAGGGCACAAGAGAGAACAGAGATAGACATAAGTCCAGATATCAGTTGTCCTTTTAATGTGTATCTTCAGCATTAACCTTGGCACTCTTGCTTCTTAAATTCAATCAAAATGCCTGGGCTGGGCGCAATGGCTCACATCTGTAATCCTAGCACTTTGGGAGGCTGAGGCGGGTGATCACTTGAGCCCATCATAAACAGCCTGGGTAACATAGCGAGACCCCATCTCAAAAAGAAAAAAAAATTCCTGTTAGCAAATCTATATAGATTTGCACATACCTGCCATCAGGTAAGCCCCTAGAGTATAAACCTAGAAATATTTTTTCTTATTTTTGATATGCTTTTACTTAAATTATAAATCAAAATGTCTCAAATTTTTTAAGAAAACTTAACAAAGCCCTCAGATTCCCTGCAGTCATCAAAAACCATACTCGGCAACCTGTATCAGACATAAGATAATAAAATCATTTTAGTAAAATGACAAACGTGAAATAGCACTACCATATTTATAACATATATGTGGCAACCTAATGCTTACAAAATAGAAGCATTAATAATTATCTATTGAATATATCCATGAAATCATTAAACAACAATGGATTAGTTTTACCCACATTAGCAGTGAGTAGAGAGATTAATACTATTTAAAATACATATTATCCAAGTCTAAAGAGAATAAAAACTTAAATTTAAGTATAAAAAATAATCAGTACTCCAGCAAAGAGCTTGTCTTCCCTGGAAATACTGAGTACAATGAATAATGAGATTAGCTCATTATTGCTAATGTAAATTGCTGTATAGGCAATTTACAGCTTATCCCACATTCCTGGGCCTGAAGAGGCCCTCTTCCTCCCCTAACCAAAGGATAATGCTACACAGCAGATCCTACAGAATTATCAACCTACATTGTCGTTAACCAGCATGAATTGGTTGCATGAACCTTTTATTTAATAAATAAAATGTGGATCTAAGAACCTGTGATTTTTATAGGAATAACTTCAGAAGGCAGAGCACATAGCGTAGATTTGAAAAAATACAGTCATTCTGCTAACCTGCTGAGGTCAGCTATGGATGCTGCATGGTACTATTTAGAGAAAACTCTGCAAATACCAGAGAAGAGACTTACACAGATTCCACTCTAAAGCAAGAAATGCTGGCATTTTTATTTTTTAACTAGATATTTTATGCAAAAAAGTACACATCATCAATTTAAACAGGCATATCATTGATTTGGAAAAGTCTAAAAAATAGATAATCTCTATGACTCTTTCCAACTATAAATATAGCCAATTTCAGTTTAGAATGTTTTTAAATCCTCTCCTTTTCGTTTCTGTGGTGAGAGAAACTGGTCATTTAAGCATGGATTTTTGCTGTCGTTGAGGCAAAAAAAATCTCAGGGCTAAAAATATGGGCTATATATTAATAAGTGACTTACTCTTTCTGCTTTCTGACTTTGCATTTCCCTTGGGGTACACACGCTGAGAGATCCCTGGTAATCTAGCAGGAAGCAAGTATTTTTGGATGTCATAATTTCCTGGTTTAAACGGCTCCCTTCCTGCTGCCACCACAGCTCCAGAGCTCAGGATCACTGCCTGGAGGCTGGGAACCTAAAAGAGACCAGAGTCATGATCCTGAGATGAGCACATTTTATACTAAGTGGTAATTTTATAACTTTGCTTGAATCAAATCAACAACCTCCTAGGCTTGAAAGACATCATCACTGAGCATTTTCTTAGGCACCAATGGTGTATACAAAATAAGTACAAATACCAAATGTCAAGGTTGGGTGGGGGAGTCAGTTACGTCCCAGCAGGGATCCCAGGAAAATGCTTCCTGTATGAAAATACTACTCTTTGTCATTCCTTTCCAAAAAATATTATCCAGATTGGATTCCATGCGAAAACATTATGTAACTCGGGGCTCAGGGAAGACAGAAAGGGGTAGGTAGCGTGAGGGAAAGATGAGATTCCAGTCAGATTCTGACAAAGGAACAAAGGCAGCACCGGCGCACACACACTCACATACACAGTCAGGGAGGAAGGAAGACTTCCTTCCCGGGGGCCACCATTCACATCCCACACGAATGCAATTAGTAGGGTGCTCAAAATGAGCTCAGGCTCGAGGAGCCCCCAGAACGCTCACCCTCCTTCCGTCCGTAGCATACAGCTTGACCACCGGGCGCTGCATGACCTCTGTCAGGTGCTGTAGAAATGCCTCGAAGCTCTGGGTGACCCTCCTGCTCAGAAGAACCGCGCGCCTCGTCTTCGGGTCGCCATTCCTGAAGACCACCAGGCTCCGCGGGGCGCGGGGCATGCCGGGGGCAGCGACGGCAACGGGGTGGGACTGTGCATGTGCGCTGATGGCCCGGCTGCTGAGCCAGGGCCGCGGGCGCCGACGGGCTTTGTCCAGGTCTACAGGCTGCACCTTCCTGCCGTGGGAACATAGGTACGACTCGCCGTCCTCCAGCTCCTCCAGGCGCGTGATGCTGTGCCTGCCCCGAGGGGTGCTGATGTTCCTCACTCCAAAAGGTAGGGGCACCTTCCTGGACAAGTTATCCAGCAGAGCATCAAAGGACTTAAAGGAGCGAGGGTTGACCACCACCCTGACCCCGCCGAATTGGGGGTCTCCGCTCTTGTAGAAACTGATCCGCTTGGCCACAACAGGATGAGTGAGGCTCAAATGGCGAGGGGGTGGAACTTGACCTTCAGAAGAAGTAGGATGAATGATGGAAAAACCAGTAGAAGGGGTATCACTCATTTTGGCTGAGACCTAGAGAAGAAAGAAAATTATCTCTAGAATCACAGCACCATAGCAAACACATGGTAATACTAATGCATGCTAAATATAGCTGCAGACATCCAGGATATTCCTAGAAGTTTATTCTTTCATTCGTTTATTCATTCATGATACCTATCAATTTTGAAAGACAATTTTAAGGAACTTATAATAAAAGAGATAAACTGTTAAATAAGGATATTTATAATTTAAAGGTTAAAAACAACCTAAACACACGAATAAGGGCCTAGATAAATTATCACATATACACCCATGCAATGGAAAACTATGCAACCATTAAACATGACCTTATATATCTTTTGGCATAGAAAGATGATCATGACATATTACTAAGTGAAAAAATTCAGTTTGCAAAACATTCTGTGCTACTGATTTAAATGTATACGTACAGTCACATTGCTTAACAATGAGGATAAGTTCTGAGAAATGCATTGTTAGGTGATTTTATCATTGTGTGAACATCATAGAGTGTACTTACACAAACAGATGGTATAGCCTACTACACACCCAGGCTTTAGGGAATAACCTATTCCTCCTAGGCTATAAATCTGTACAGCATGTTACTGTTTGAATACCATACAGCATTGTAACACAGTGGTAATTTGTGTATCTAAACATATCTAAACATAGAAAAGGTATAGTCAAAATATGGTATTATACTCTTGTGCGGCCACCATCATATAGGTAGTCCGCCATTGACCAAAGTAGTGTTTTGTGGCACATGAGTTATATGAATTGGGGAAAAGTCCAGAAATATATACAACCCAGTGTTGATGGTGGTTATCTCTGGATTGCAGAATTCTGGATAATATTCGTGTTTTTTATACCTTGCCAAACTTTGTGAACCTTTAAAATTAGCAGGTATTATTGCAGAATTTAAAAAACAACAGACACAAATCAGAAACCATCCACTGAGAAAAGTAAGAGAGTTTTGCAATTCATCAATTTAGTCCTTCATATCCTGACAATAAGGAAATATGGGAGAAACAGGAAATGTTTTTAAAGTTCAAATTGTCTGGAGGAAAATGTACTTGACATTAAGTTCTAGGAGGAATGTATCACATAGAACCTTAAGTAAGAGCCATCTTAAGATACTATCAGATGTTTCCACTGCATATTGGATAAAATGCAGGCAAATCATCTCACACACCACTTATCTTACTTCGGGAAACACTGCACTAAGCAAAAATGTTCTTTAAATGAATGACAGCATTGCTGTGGGCTGCTAAAACTGTTGCAGTCTGGTTACTAGTCCCACTAGTAGTTCTAAAGTTAACCTTCAGGAGAGAATTCAAGAAGAGTAATTTTCAGCAAAGCACTAAGGTTTTCCTTTTCCACTTCTCAGTGAAACTGGAGTTTGACTGACAAATGAGCAGCGTGTGGAAGGATTTATCTGGTTCTGGCCTTGTTTTCATTTGTGGCTGTTTTCTATTGTTTGAAATCATTTTAATTATTAGTGTCTTTTGACACAGTAAGAAAGTCCTGCAGCCTTGAAGACAAATTGAACAAACAAAATTAATGTGATTGGTAATACAGAGATGGAAAAAGGCATGTTTATCATTGTAAATCAGCTATAAATCTGGCTCAAATTATCTACTTAAATTTTTGCAAGCTGTTATCCAAGATTCTTCATATATCTCCAATCTGATTTGCAAATCCTATTTAAATGTAACTTAGAAAAAAAACATTTGAAGATCAGCCTAGAAATTAGATGTCTTCCCTTCCTTCTTCCTCAGAAGTTTAAAGTAATTATAATACTTAAGACAAAAAAAGCAGCTGTAGCAGACATGTGCATCAGGAGCTGGGGAATCCAGCTTCGCAATGGAATCAGCAAAACTGCAACCTCTTATCCTTACCTGGTCAACTGTGGTCTGACTTTGAGCAGGCTGCTTAACTGCCATGGCGTCAGCAACTATAAGAAGGATGAGTTCCTTCAGTATTTAAATAAGACTTTAGGCCAGGCGTGGTGGCTCACACGTGCAATCCCAGCACTTTGGGAGGCCGTGGCGGGTAGATCTCCTGAGGTCAGGAGTTCGAGACCAGCCTGGCCAATATGGTGAACCCTCATCTCTACTAAAAATACAAAAATTAGCTAGGCCTGGTGGCGTGCGCTTGTAGTCCCAGCTACTCTAATCAGGAGGCTGAGGCAGGAGAATCGCTTGAACCCAGGAGGTGGAGGTTGCAGTGAGCTGAGATCGCACCACTGCATCCCAGCCTGGATGATAGAGTGAGACACCATTTCAAGAAAATTAAAAAAAATAAATAAATAAGACTTTAGAACTCTGTCTCCAATTATATTTTAGGTTGGTTTACTTATATGTTTATTTGAAAATATTGTACATGAATAATATTTGAGACACATTTTTCACTTAATTTTGGAAAATGATATTTTTCTTGGTGTAGGTGCATCATGAGGCTCTTAATGTCACTTTTTAAATGCCTGAATCTCACTATTTGGAGAGCTGTTAACCTGGTGACCACTTTGGGAACACATCTATGTGAGCCAATATGCTAAGAATTTTGTGGGCAGTTTTGTTTGTCAGTTTTGGCTAAAGAGAAAGGAGATTTTGTGCTGGGGCCAGGAGGGAAAACATGGAAGATAAAGACAATAGGAGCAAAGAGGCAGCTGCCCTTGTCCCTATCCCACTGCTTCCCAGCCCTGAGCACTCGTTTTGAGCCCAGTGCATGAAGGGCAGGTGCTGAAGGTAATGTGACCTGGGAAGATGCCAGCTCCCCAGCAGTGGAGGAGCATTTGCAGAGAAGGCGCATCCAACAGGGTGGTTGCCAGGCACTTTGTTGGGGGTGCTGTAGTGAAAACAAAACAAAAATACAAGTTCACATGATCTTCATAGTGTGTGAGAGAATCTCTGGGAACTCCTAGAAGTCACTGGGGGAACTTTTATTTAGAGTGTTGAGATTCTGCATCCTTGTAGGTGAGTCTTAACAGCCTATGATAAGGAGGGCCTTGTGTGTAGAACCCAGAACATGATAAAGATTAGGTATTATCATTGAATAAAAACATTTGTGTTCATTGATTGCACAATGTCATCATTTGGAAAGAGGGTGCAAACCAAGTATTTCTGAAGGAAGTGAATCAGCTTTTGCCCTGTCTTAATAATGTGCATTTCCTACAGAGTCCATGGGAAGTTCACAGAGTAACTCAATAGCTCAAGTGAAGAAAAGGAAGAGTTGGGGTACCAAGAGAATATTAAGGAGGGATGTCTAATACAGCCTGAGGGATTGGGGGTGGGAGTGAGAAGAGAGGGCAATTTCCAGAGGAAAGCCTGTGTAAAGTTGAGATGCCAGAGGCAAAAAGTGATAGAGATGCCCTCCAGGAAGAAGGCAGAGGTGGTACAGCATTTACCTGGTGCACCTGAGCAAGACTAGCAACGTGGTCATTAAGTCTTGACGATAGAGTGCCCACTTTTGTGAAACAGAGCTACCAGCCCTCCGTAACATTTTTGAGTTCTCCTATGTTAGCTGTGCTCCATTCTTAATCAGTTTTAAGAACTAATCAGAGTTTGCATGGAAATTTAGTAATGTATCTTTACATACACTTTCGATAATAAGGTTTATCTTATGCCCTTTAAATTTGGAATAAGGCAGTAATATACTTAAGGGCTACCTAGGGAACGAACAAACTGAGCAGTGTAAAATGGTTGAATTCTCCAAGAAGTTTAGGCTAAAGAAGTGGTGGAGGTGGAAAGAGGTAACTGTAGAATCTTGAGGCCCTCCAGTTTCCTCACCAGTAACTTCTCTATATGTAGCAAGGAAGCTGGTTTACAAAAACTCTTTGCCTTAAAATCCGCTTCTAATGACATGACAGCTTGCTACCAATATCGTCTCTTCTTCTCTGCAGAGCCTCTTTATTGCCTAAAGTTAGACAATGGAGCTATCACGCATACTTTCATTGCTCTTTAATATTAAGCAGATTTTTTAACACCCTTAGGCTCAACTGTGGCTAGGCTTATCTGTGGCATCATTAGTTTCAATCAAACCCCACTTAAATCAATCATTTATAGCTGTGCTGCTCAGAACTACTAAATAGTTGGCCTCTACCAAGAGGGCTGTGTCTTCACTCTCCCACTCACTTGACAAAACATGACAGAGTTACATGCGTCATATCACTAATTATATTTTAATTTTCTACCACATAGTATGAATTCAGACAAGTCACAAATAATGAAGTAGAAAAAATGGAAAATTGAGAAATACAGAATGTACAGAATGTTCATTCTTTTAGCAATTCAGAGACTTGATGTTGCAAGAAAAATCAGTTCATTTCAGATTTTCATGAGCCTATGGGGTAGAGTTGAGAGAGGAGATTCAAAAAGGAAAATCACCAGTTATTCACTGTGGTAGTCACAGCATTGTTGAATTAATTGCCTTCTTCTTTAATGTATTGCCCACATGTCTATAAGAAGTATATAATGCTTTTATTGTCAGAAACAAAGTAAACATTACTCATTTGAATAAACTAGAATCACTTGATTTCCTGATACTGAAGTTCCATTCTACTTCAATATCAGCATATTGTGAAGGTTGCTGGCATATTTAGGTAAAAGATAATTATTAATAACATTTATTCTTTTTCTAACAGTTAAAGACAGAACACAGATATATAATCTAAGTATAATACGGAAAACAAAATGCAACTAGTAAAACAGAATATTTTCCAAAGAAAGATTTCAAATAGTTTTGTACTTACCAGAACTTGAAACTTCTGTTATTAAGAAAACAAAAAGATGTTTAAGTTGTTTAAATAGCTTAAATAAATGTCACTGGATATGTAACCTCATTTCGTGCAAAGAAACTGATGTCTTTGGATTTATTCTCAGTATGTCCAGCAAGGGATTGAGTACAGCCAATTAATTTAATCCATGGTGATGCTAATCACCAGACAGAGCTCTCCCTAAGGAGACCACAGCCAGAAACAAAACAGTTCCTAGCATGCTCTGCAGTTATGAAATCTTCCTCATGAAGGTTTCCCTTGCATCTTCTTTCTTGCCTAGTGTTATCCTCCAGAAAAAGTACTTCACCAGTACACAAGCATTTCTCTCCCAGACAACTTTTAACCCTCCTTTATGTTAACGGGAGAAAGTTGTTATTGTGCAGCTAAAAATGAAATTGTTTGACATTTTCTCATTCTGATAAGTTTCTAAGTCAGTACTTGCTCCTGGTAATCATTTAAAAATAAAGATCTAGGCCTTTTGTTTTATTTAGGCACTCTTGCTTATTACCTTATTGATGTGATTCTGAAATGACTGTGAGTGTACACAATTTGGTGACTCAGCATAACACAGGACAAACAGCAGAAGCAGCACATGATGAAATGCTATGGTTTATGCTTCTGCATACACAGCACGCTTCCACTGCTTCCCTTACTCATACTGGGGTTTGAACATGTTCCAGGACTTTGTCACACATAAAGTCCCCAGATGGCACCTGATCCTTCTAATGACTACCTGTAGTCTAATCGGACTTGAAGATGCTTCACCTAATCAGGTTTCCTACTGGGCTTCCTGCCTCAGCTCTGAACAACAAAAACAAGGTAAGGGGTCCTCTGGGGAAACAGGACCAGGTTCAAGCATGTGCACCACAATGTTGTCTCCACACCAATCACAAAAGGAGAAAGATCATGAAACTGCACACTTTGCCTCATAAATACTGACTTTGTTACAGGCCACCTATGAGAGAGAAATGGAGAGAGGAGTAGGGAGGGATGGGGAGAAAGAGAAAGAGTGAGGTGTAGATAAGAGAAACAGTAGTGTCTAGCTTTGATACAAACCTCCATTTATAATTATCACTGTCTACACAAAGACATGGCTATTAAAGCAGTAAGGAAATTTGTGTTTACGGGGTAGCAATAGGCATGAATTGTATCATTACCAGCTCCAAATTGAAGTATAAATTCAAAAAGTTTGGGGTCAGATATGATCTGCCCTTAAATAGCTAAGGACTAATGCAGAATTTCTCTTGATTTTATCTTTAATTCTATAATCTATGTCTGATAAACAATTCACATTGATCAGTTCTGTTTTGACACTGAAAGAATTTCTGCCAATGAGGCTTTTGGCATTCCTTAGACTCACTTATCAAAGGTGGGCCAGGGCCAGAAAAATCAGCATCAAAAGAATCAAAAGAACCAAAAAGGGATTCTTTTGGGGCACTTTTAAGAAAGATAACAATTTCTTACATATAAGACAGCACAAAATGGGCTCTCCTTTTCTGAGCATCTCCTGTAGTATACGTTCCACTCCCACAACTCCAGTTAAGGACAGAGAGCAGGTACCCCTGTTATCCAGTCGAGCTACCATACCCTTTCCCTGGTATCACATGTCTCTGGCACATGTCAATGTGTATCTAAACCATGGCTTCCCAGGCTTGAAGGTGCACATGAATTTCCTGGGATCTTGCTGCGGTGGTTGACTCAGTAGGCCTGGGGTGGAGTCTGAGAGTCTACATTTCTAATAAGCGGATGCTGATGCTTCTGGCCCTGGCCCGCCTTTGATAAGTGAGTCTAATGAATGCCAAAAGCCTCATTGGCAGAGTTCATATTAGGCTTCTTCCCTGAGAATGCCTTCAATTGCCATGGCCTCTGAGACTACCTGTATGTCATACCTAAGCTCTGTTAAGTTCTGTCTGGTCACTGCTGTTAGAGTGGCCAGATGACAGGAGTGGTGTTAAGCATACATTCTCAGCATACCACTGAGTCAGTCAGACCTCAGTTCAAATCCTGCCTCTTCCACTTTGCTATGTGAATCTGAAGCCATGTACTTAATTCCTCTGTCTACTTCCCTGGCCATAAAATGTGGAAAAATACCTGCTTTATAGGTTCATTTGTGAGGGTTAGGTAAAAGAATGTATATTATGTGTTTGACACAGTGTCTGAATGTCATAATAAGTGTTCAATAAATGGACATTATTATTTTCGCCATGTTTATCTTCTTTTAACACATTTCCATGATCCTCACAGCGTTTAGTAAATGACTTCATGCCCTAGCATGCCTCAAAAATTGTGATCTGACTTCAGCTTACTTTTCCAATTTCATTTCGATCCATGTGTCTTACTCTGTAGTTTCGATTATTTGAAGTTTTTTAAATGTGGCTCTGGATTTTTGCATATATTGTTTATCTTACTTGGAATGCCTCCTCATAACCCAGACACCCTGCCTTTCATTGCCATACATTTTCTGTCCCTTCCTTCAATACTCAGTTCATCTCAGAAACCTTTCTTGAAACCCTGCCTTCCCACTACATCAACATGCTGAATGAAGTAAGTACCCTGCAATGTGCCCCCTTACCTATCTGTATAAATATACTCTCTAGTACATTTCATACTGCACAAACAAGTGGTGCATTAAGCACCAGAAGTGTAACTTCTTTATCATCTCTGAATTTCCAGAAATAGCTCAATACCTTATATATATCAGGCACTCAATAAATACCTATTAAAGGAACGCCTGCCTGCCTTAGTACAGAATTGTTGTGGAGATATATATGCCTGAAGAATGCTGTCTCATTGTAACTGCTAGAATGTACCTTTCCAGGCAGGCCCAAGGAACCCAGGACAGAGATCAGACTATATCAGGAAGCATAATAATTTTGTATAGCTGGTATGGAATATGGCCTTTGTCCTTTGCCATCCAAGCCACATAGAATTCTGTGTATGGTCCATTCTGATCAAGTTAAATTATTGGATATTGAACCTAAATGGCCTCTACCTTAAAAAACCATTCTCCATATTACAGATCTCCTGGACTCTGGAATTGGCAACTCTCTTTAGATGTGGAGTTTTTTACACAGCCTTCCTTCTTTACTCATTTGTTCATTTGTTCAACAGATAATTAATGCATACTCACTGTGTATTAGACACACATAGCAACAAACACAACAGAAAAAAATCCTTGCCTTCATGGGGTCACATTATCCTGCAGAGACAAACTATAAATAAAAAAGCAAATCTACAGTATGTTAGATCATACAAAGTGCTATGGAGAAAAGTGAGGTAAAGTAGGAGTGGCAGTGGTAGAGGTCAGGGAAAACCTCACTGAGAAGTGACATGTGAGAAGAAATCTAAAAGTAGTCAGGGGAAATGGTGTTCAGATATTTGACAGAAGTGTGTTCCCAAAGGTTTGTGGGAAGTATTTGAAGTATTTGAGAAATTATAAGAAGACCAGTGTGGCTAGAAAGCAGGGCACCAAATTATACAAGGTCTGTAGCCATTGGTAAATACTTTGGCTTTAACTTTAAGTGAGATGAGAAACCAAGGAAGGATTTTGAGAAGAGAAGTAATGATCTCACACTTCAAAGGATTACTTTGGCAATGATGTTAAAAATACAGGTATATCCAATGGAAGATGGCAGAGTAGGAAGTGCCAGGAATTCATCTCCCCACTTGGACAAAAATTGTACTGGCAGAAACTGTCTGAAGTTAATATTTTGGAACTCTGAAGTATATCTGAATGCTTGCAGCTTCCAGAGGAAGGCTTGGCTGGTGAATTGTAATTAATTTCTGTTTATTTCAGCCATTAGTCCTATAGTGACTACTCATTCCTCTTCCCCCAGCCCCATGGCAGGCAGCTGTGGGGACAGCAGCCTGCATTCCTACAGCAGCTTGCAGGATCCAGAGTGAGAAATAAGAACCCCCTCCTCCAAATACTAAGTTTCTGTGTTCTGGCTGCTGATTTCTCCTTCTGATTGCAGAGGTGTATACAGAGGTAGGCATTGTTGCAACTCTCAGTGGCAGAAGTGGCTTCCAGGGGATTTAAAGATATAACACCTGGGACTTTTTTCTTCTTTTTTAATCATCTACCCCCCTTTTGGGAACTAGGCACTTAAAGATGAGATATTCAAAAGCAACCGCATATACAGGGGAATTTAGAAAGTCATCTCAAATGCTCAGGGAAAAACACAGACTCAGAAAAGACCTGAATACCATAAGCTTCTACTGCAGGCTGATCCTTGGCAAAGAGAACCCATACAAATAAAAAAGAAAGAAAGAGAGAGAGAGAGAGAGAGAGAGAGAGAGAAATGGGAAGGAAGGAAGGAAGGGAGGGAGAGGGAGGGAGGGAGGGATGGAGGAAGGGAGGGAGGGAGGGAAAGAAAACAACAAACCATGGGGAGGGGAGAGGATTAAATTTCCAGAGTTACCAAATTATATGATTCAAATGGAGTTTTAAACAAAAAAAAGTCACAACGCATGCACATTAAAAAAGAGGAAAGTATATCCCACTAAAAGGAACAAAATAACAGAAAATGTCCCTGAGGAAGCCAGATGGCAGAATTACTAGACAAAGACTATAAAACAACCATCTTAAAGATGCTTAAAGCACTAAAGGAACACATGGACAAAAACAGGAACAAAATGAGATAACAAAATGAGAATATTATTAGAGATAGGAAATATGAAAAGGAACCAAAAAGAAATTCTGGAGCAGAAAAGTACAAAATGGAAATGAAAAATTCACAAGAGCAGTTCAAAAACAGATTTGAGTGGCAAAAGCATCAGCAGAATTTGAAAATAGGACAATTGAAAGTTTTGAGTTTGATTACCAGAAAGAAAAACTATTAAGGAAAGGTGAACAGAGTTTGAAGGACCTGGGGATACCATCAACTAGAATAACATACACATTATGGGAGTTCCAGAAGGTGAAGAGAAAGAGAAAAGGGCAGAGATCTTTGAAGAAAAAATGGCCAAAATTTTCCCAAGTTGGATGAAATACATGAATCTACAAATTCAAAAGTTTAATGAACTACACACAGGATGAACTACAAGAGACCTGCACTGAAATACATTAAAGCATCAAAAGGGAAGCAATTCATCAGATACAAGGGATCCTTAATATGATTATTTGCCAGTTTCTCATTAGAAACCTTGGAGGCCAGAAGGTACAGTATGATATATTCAAAGTGCTGAAGGGAAAAAAACTGCCAGCCAAGACTTCTATATCTGGCAAAACTGTCTTTTAAAAATGAGGGCGAAATTAAGACAGTCCTTGATAGATAAAAGCTCGGGAAGTTTATTACCAATAGACCTACTCCACAAGAAATGTTACAGGGAGTCCTTCAAGTCCTTCAGGGAAGCACTAGATTAGATTGTAAAAAAAGAAATGCAGGTATGCCAATTAGGAGGGTATTGTAATAATCCAAGCAAGAAGTAAGGATTACTCAGACCAAGAGAGCTGCTGTGGAGGTGACAGCATTGCAGATGTCTTAGTTATGGATTGGATATGGATTGGCTGTGGGGAATGAGAGCAAAAAAACTGTCAAGGAAGACTAAGATTTTTGTCCAGTACATCTGGAAGAATGGAGTTGCTAATTATTTGGATGGAGAGGACCTCAGAAGTACCAGTCAAGAGAGTGGGAGGTGATAGTGAATATCATCTTGAAAAGCATATTAGACATCCAAATAGAAATATCAAGTAGGCAGTATACTGAAGGTTCTTAAGTATACTAAAGGCATTATACTAAAGGTTCAAGCTACAGGTATAAACATGATTCTTTGATATATGGATGGTGCTTAAAACTTGGATGAATCTGGATGAGAACTTCTAAGAAGTGAGTGTAAATAGAGAAGAGAATTGCTTCAAGATCAGATCCCAAGGCACTGCAAAGATAACAGCCACAGACATGGTGAGGAACCATCAGCAAACTCCAGCAAAGGAGTTTATGAAGAAAAGGTGCATCCACAGAGTAGCATTCTGGAAGCCAAAGGAAAGAAGTGCTTCAAAAGGAGGTAGTAACGAGCTATGTCAAATGGTATTCATATATCAAGTAAGAGGAGTGCTGAGAAGTAAGCATGGGCTTTAGCAATGTGAAGTTTATCTGTAACCTCAAGACCTTTTTTGGTGGAACAGTATGGATAAAATCCTCACTGGGCATAGGTGCAAGAGAAAACTAGAAGGACAGAGATTGGAGTCAGCATGTGGAGACAAATTTTTTGCTAGTTTTCTTTCTGTTAGTTTGCTTTTCCATATTTAAAATCAGATACAGTTTGAGGTGTAGTATGTGTGTATGCTGATAGGAATGAACCAGTCAAAAGAGCAGATTTAATGCTGTGGGTAAGAGCGGGGAGAATTCTTGGAGCTGCATCCTTGAATGCCTAACAGGGAGATGGGATATAATGCACAACAGAGGTGTATGTCTCAGCAAGGATTAAGGAGAAGGCCATCCCCAGTAGCAGAAGGCCAAGCAGTGATGCTGGTAGAGGTGACCTTCCCTTCTGACTGCTTCTCCGTCTCAGCGACCTGGGATGTGAGGCCATCCACTGAGGGTGTGAGTGAGGCAGAGGAGGTGTTATTAATCTAATGAGACAGGAGAAGCTGTGAAAGTCACCCAGTGGAATGAAAGAGGGACTGGAAGAGGAGGTATAGTAGGCTTGCAGGGGGCATTGAGAATCTGCTGTTGGTTATTAACCATAAGTGTATTTTGTTTTATGTTGTTTTCTCTTTTTTTGTTGTTGTTTTTTGTTTTGGTTTTGGTTTTGGTTTGGTTTGTTTAAGACAAGGTTTTGCTCTGTCACAGGCTGGAGTACAGAGACATAATCATGGCTCATTGCAGCCTCTACCTCCCAGGCTCAAGTGATGCTCCAGCCTAAACCTCCTGAATAGCTGGGACTGCAGGAGTGCATCACCACACAAAGCTATTTTTTGTTTTTTAAGACTGGGTCTCACTGTGTTTCCCTGACTGGTCTCTAACTCCTAGGCTCAAGCAATCTTCCTACATTGGCCTCCAACACAAATGTAAAATGACACCAAGCAGCACCCAATGCAGGCTGGCCCAGAGACTGTTCTTTCCTGGCTCTTGCTACCCAGCATTGATCTGCTATGATCTGATGGAATGGGACCATTTCCTGGTCTACACCTTGATTTTCCCTGACATCTATCCATCATAGCTTACTGCCTGTATCCAGCCCTCTTGAACCTGGGTATCCCCAGCCCCATCAACTGGACTTTCCTCACGACTTAGCATGCCTGTCTGCAACATAAATTCCTCCAGAACCAAAGAGGCTGATCTCTATCCACTGTCAGATCCTGTCCATGTGACTACAGATAAGACAGTCCCAGCCCCCATCTTCATGGTGCTTAGAGGTAGAGGGAAGGCAAACTCAGCCCAAATACACTTTACTAACTAGAAGACTGTGGTATTTAATATATTGTTTGAAAGGAAGAGAGAACAAGCAAAGATTTGAGTATATACAGACTATTGTCATTAGGATAGCAAATATATTTAAGACTTACTCTCTAATTTTCTTTTTTTCCTTCAACTTTTAAGTTCAGAGATACATGTGCAGCATGTAAATGTGTGCCATGGTGCATGTGTGCCATGGTGGTTTGCTGCAGACATCATCCATCCCCTAGGAATTCTCTAATTTTCACTAGATTCCTCCCTTCTTTTTTTACCATGCTGAACAAACATATGTAAGCCAACTTTATTTTCATAGTCAGTGTGTATGCAAAACCATCTCATGCTATTCTTTCAGCCAAGTCATTTGGTTAGTCAGTCACAAATAACTGCCTAGACTGAAAACAGAGGGCAGAGAGGACTCCTATATGCTTCCTTACATTAAACATTCCATCACGACCATCTAGTTTTTAAAACTGCTTTGTTGATATATGATTTCCATGCCATAAAATTAACCCATTTAAAGTGGATGATTCACACTTGAACTCGGGAGGCGGAGGTTGCAGTGAGCTGAGATTGCGCCACTACACTAAAGCCTGGGCAACAGAGTGAGACTTCATCTCAAATAAAAAAAAAAAAAAAACATGGAAGATGGCCAAATAGGAACAGCTCCAGTATACAGCTCCCAGCGTGAGCGACACAGAAGATGGGTGATTTCTGCATTTCCAACTGAGGTACTGGGTTCATCTCACTGGGGGGTGTCAGATAGTGGGTGCAGGACAGTGGGTGCAGTGCACCCAGCATAAGCCGAAGCAGGGCAAGGCATCACATCACCCGGGAAGTGCAAGGAGTCAGGGAATTCCCTTTCCTAGTCAAAGAAAGGGGTGACAGAGGGCACTTGGAAAATCGGGTCACTCCCACCCTAATACTGCAATTTTCCAACAGTCTTAGCAAATGGCACACCAGGAGATTATATCCTGCACCTGGCTTGGAGGGTCCTATGCCCACAGAGCCTCACTCATCGCTAGCACAGCAGTCCGAGATCAAACTGTAAGGTGGCAGAGAGGCTGGGGGAGGGGCACCCACCGTTGCTGAGGCTTGAGTAGGTAAACAAAGCAGCCAGGAAGCTCAAACTGAGTGGAGCCCACTGCAGCTCAAGAAGGCCGGCCTGCCTCTGTAGACTCCACCTCTGGGGGCAGGGAAAAGACAAACAAAAGGCAGCAGAAACCTCTGCAGACTTAAACGTCCCTGTCTGACAGCTTTGAAGAGAGTAGTGGTTTTCCCAGCACGCAACTGGAGATCTGACAACGGACAGACTGCCTCCTCAAGTGGGTCCCTGACCCCCGAGTAGCCCAACTGGGAGGCACCCCCCAGTAGGGGCAGACTGACACCTCACACGGCCGGCTACTCCTCTGAGACAAAACTTCCAGAGGAATGATCAGGCAGCAACATTTGCCGTTCACCAATATCCACTGTTCTGCAGCCTCCACTGCTGATACCCAGGCAAACAGGGTCTGGAGTGGACCTCCAGCAAACTCCAACAGACCTGCAGCTGAGGGTCCAGACTGTTAGAAGGAAAACTAACAAACAGAAACCACATCCACACCAAAACCCCATCTGTACGTCACGATCATCAAAGACCCAAGGTAGATAAAACCACAAAGATAGGGAAAAAACAGAGCAGAAAAAATGGAAACTCTAAAACTCAGAGCGCCTCTCCTCCTCCAAAGGAATGCAGCTCCTCACCAGCAATGGAGCAAAGCTGGATGGAGAATGACTTTGACGAGTTGAGAGAAGAAGGCTTCAGATGATCAAACTACTCCAAGCTAAAGGAGGAAGTTCGAACCCATGGCAAAGAAGTTAAAAACCTTGAAAAAAAATTAGACGAACGGCTAACTAGAATAACCGTGCAGAGAAGTCCTTAAAGGACCTGATGGAGCTGAAAACCACAGGAGGAGAACTACATGACAAATGCACAAGCCTCAGTAGCCGACTCGATCAACTGGAAGAAAGGGTATCAGTGATGGAAGATCAAATGAATGAAATGAAGTGAGAAGAGAAGTTTAGAGAAAAAAGAATAAAAAGAAATGAACAAAGCCTCCAAGAAATATGGGACTATGTGAAAAGACCAAATCTACGTCTGATTGGTGTACCTGAAAGTTACTGAGAGAATGCAACCAAGTTGGAAAACACTCTGCAGGATTTTATCCAGGAGAACTTCCCCAATCTAGCAAGGCAGGCCAACATTCAAATTCAGGAAATACAGAGAAGACCACAAAGATACTCCTCAAGAAGAGCAACTCCAAGACACATAATTGTCAGATTCACCAAAGTTGAAATGAAGGAAAAAATGTTAAGGGCAGCCAGAGAGAAAGGTCAGGTCACCCACAAAGGGAAGCCCATCAGGCTAACAGCTGATCTCTCAGCAGAAACTCTACAAGCCAGAAGAGAGTGGAGGCCAATAATCAACATTCTTAAAGAAAAGAATTTTCAACCCAGAATTTCATATCCAGCCAAACTAAGTTTCATAAGTGAAGGACAAATAGAATACTTTACAGAAAAGCAAATGCTGAGTGATTTTGTCACCACCAGGCCTGCCCTAAAAGAGCTCCTGAAGGAAGCACTAAACGTGGAAAGGAACAACCGGTATGAGCCACTGCAAAAACATGCCAAATTGTAAAGACCATCAAGGCTAGGAAGAAACTGCATCAACTAACGAGCAAAATAACCAGCTAACATCATAATGACAGGATCAAATTCACACATAACAATATTAGCCTTAAATGTAAATGGACTAAATACTCCAATTAAAGGACACAGACTGGCAAATTCGGTAAAGAGTCAAGATCCATCAGTGTGCTGTATTCAGGAAACCCATCTCACGTGCAGAGACACACATAGGCTCAAAATAAAGGGATGGAGGAAGATCTACCAAGCAAATGGAAAACAAAAAAAGGCAGGGGTTGCAATCCTAGTCTCTGATAAAACAGACTTTAAACCAACAAAGATCAAAAGAGACAAAGAAGGCTATTACATAATGGTAAAGGGATCAATTCAACAAGAAGAGCTAACTATCCTAAATATATATGCACCCAATACAGGAGCACCCAGATTCATAAAGCAAGTCCTTAGAGACCTACAAAGAGACTTAGACCCCCACACAATAATAATGGGAGACTTTAACACCCCACTGTCAACATTAGACAGATCAACTAGACAGAAAGTTAATAAGGATATCCAGGAACTGAACTCAGCTCTGCACCAAGTGGACCTAATAGACATCTACAGAACTCTCCACCCCAAATCAACAGAATATACATTCTTTTCAGCACACCTATTCTAAAACTGACCTCATAGTTGGAAGTAAAGCACTCCTCAGCAAATGCAAAAGAACAGAAATTATAACAAACTGTCTCTCAGACCACAGTGCAATCAAATTAGAACTCAGGATTAAGAAACTCACTCAAAACCGCTCAACTACATGGAAACTAAACAACCTGCTCCTGAATGACTACTGGGTACGTAACAAAATGAAGGCAGAAATAAAGATGTTCTTTGAAACCAACGAGAACAAAGACACAACATACCAGAATCTCTGGGACACATTCAAAGCAGTGTCTAGAGGGAAATTTATAGCACTAAATGCCCACAAGAGAAAGCAGGAAAGATCTAAAACTGACACCCTAACATGACAATTAAAAGAACTAGAGAAGCAAGAGCAAACACATTCAAAAGTTAGCAGAAGGCAAGAAATAACTAAGATCAGAGCAGAACTGAAGGAGATAAAGACACAAAAAATCCTTCAAAAAATCAATGAATCCAGGAGCTGGTTTTTTGAAAAGATCAACAAAATTGAGAGACTGCTATCAAGACTAATAAAGAAGAAAAGAGAGAAGAATCAAACAGACGCAATAAAAAATGATAAAGGGGATATCACCACCGATCCACAGAAATATAAACTACAATCAGAGAATACTATAAACACCTCTACACAAATAAACTTGAAAATCTAGAAGAAATGGATAAATTCCTCCACACATACACCCTCCCAAGACTAAATCAGGAAGAAGTTGAATCTCTGAATACACCAATAACAGGCTCTGAAATTGAGGCAATAATTAATAGCTTATCAGCCAAAAAAAGTCCAGGACCAGATGGATTCACAGCTGAATTCTACCAGAGGTACAAGGAGGAACTGGTACCATTCCTTCTGAAACTATTCCAATCAATAGAAAAAGTGGGAATCCTCCCTAACTCATTTTATGAGGCCAGCATCATCCTGATACCAAAGACTGGCAGAGACACAACAAAAAAAGAGAATTTCAGACCAATATCCTTGATGAACATTGATGCAAAAATCCTCAGTAAAATACTGGCAAACCAAATGCAGCAGCACATCAAAAAGCTTATCCACCATGATCAAGTGGGCTTCATCCCTGGGATGCAAGGCTGGTTCAACATACGCAAATCAATAAACGTAATCCAGGATATAAACAGAACCAAAGACAAAAACCACATGATTATCTCAATAGATGCAGAAAAGGCCTTTTGACAAAATTCAACAACCCTTCAAGCTAAAAACTCTCAATAAATTAGGTATTGATGGGATGTATCTCAAAATAATAAGAGCTATCTATGACAAACCCACAACCAATATCATATAGAATGGACAAAAACTGGAAGCATTGCCTTTGAAAACTGGCACAAGACAGGGATGCCCTCTCTCACCACTCCTATTCAACATAGTGTTGGAAGTTCTGGCCAGGACAATCTGGCAGGGGAAGGAAATAAAGGGCATTCAATTAGGAAAAGAGGAAGTCAAATTGTCCCTGTTTGCAGATGACATGATTGTATATCTAGAAAACCCCATCATCTCAGCCCAAAATCTCCTTAAGCTGATTAGCAACTTCAGCAAAGTCTCAAAATACAAAATCGATGTGCAAAAATCACAAGCATTCTTATACACCAATCACAGACAAACAGAGAGCCAAATCATGAGTGAACTACCATTCATAATTGCTTCAAAGAGAATAAAATACCCAGGAATCCAACTTACAAGGGACGTGAAGGACCTCTTCAAGGAGAACTACAAACCACTGCTCAATGAAATAAAAGAGAATACAAACAAATGGAAGCACATTCCATGCTCATGGGTAGGAGGAATCAATATCATGAAAATGGCCATACTGCCCAAGGAAATTTATAGATTCAATGCTGTCCCCATCAAGCTACCAATGACTTTCTTCACAGAATTGGAAAAAACTACTTTAAAGTTCATATGGAACCAAAAAAGAGCCCGTATTGCCAAGTCAATCCTAAGCCAAAAGAACAAAGCCGGAGGCATCATGCTACCTGACTTCAAACTATACTACAAGGCTACAGTAACCAAAACAGCATGGTACTGTTACCAAAACAGAGACATAGATCAATGGAACAGAACAGAGCCCTCAGAAATGATGCTGCATATCTACAACCATCTGATCTTTGACAAACCTGACAAAAACAAGAAATGGGGAAAGGATTCCCTATTTAATATATGGTGCTGGGAAAACTGGCTAGCCATATGCAGAAAGCTGAAACTGGATCCCTTCCTTACACCTTATACAAAAATTAATTCAAGATGGATTAAAGACTTAAATGTTAGACCTAAACCCATAAAAACCCTAGAAGAAAACCTAGGCAGTACCATTCAGTACATAGGCATGAGCAAGAACCTCATGTCTAAAACACCAAAAGCAATGGCAACAAAAGCCAAAATTGACAAATGGGATCTAATTAAACTAAAGAGCTTCTGCACAGCAAAAGAAACTACCATCAGAGTGAACAGGCAACCTACAGAATGGGAGAAAATTTTTGCAATCTACTCATCTGACAAAGGGCTAATATCCAGAATCTACAATGAACTCAAACAAATTTACAAGACAAAAAAAAACCCCATCAACAAGTGGGCGAAGGACATGAACAGACATTTCTCAAAAGAAGACATTTATGCAGCCAAAAGACACATGAAAAAATGCTCATCATCACTGGCCATCAGAGAAATGCAAATCAAAAACACAATGAGATACCATCTCACAGCAGTTAGAATGGCCATCATTAAAAAGTCAGGAAACAACAGGTGCTGGAGAGGATGTGCAAAAATAGGAACACTTTTACACTGTTGGTGGGACTGTAAACTAGTTCAACCATTGTGGAATCAGTGTGGCGATTCCTCAGGGATCTAGAACTAGAAATACCATTTGACCCAGCCATCCCATTACTGGGTATATACCCAAAGGATTATAAAACATGCTGCTACAAAGGCACATGCACACGTATGTTTATTGCGGCACTATTCACAATAGCAAAGACTTGGAACCAACCCAAATGTCCAACAATGATAGACTGGATTAAGAAAATGTGGCACATATACACCATGGAATACTATGCAGCCATAAAAAATGATGAGTTCATGTCCTTTGTAGGGACATGGATGAAGCTGGAAACCATCATTCTCAGCAAACTATCGCAAGGACAAAAAACCAAAGACCGCATGTTCTCACTCATAGGTGGGAATTGAACAATGAGAACACATGGACACAGGAAGGGGAACATCACACACCGGGGCCTGTTGTGGGGTGTGGGGATCGGGAAGGGATAGCATTAGGAGATATACCTAATGTTAAATGACAAGTTAATGGGTGCAGCACACCAACATGACACATGTATACATATGTAACAAACCTGCACATTGTGCACATGTACCCTAAAACTTAACGGAAAAAATGGATGATTCAGTGATTTGTAGAATATTCAGAGTTGTTCCAAGATTACAATGAACTAAGTTTAGAACACCTCAGAAAGAAAGAAAGAAACTACACCTATCCCACCACCCCCACACCAGCCCTAGGCAACCAGGAATCTACTTTCTGTCTTTATGGATTTGCCTATTTTGAACATTTCATATAAATGGAGTCATGCCATATGTGATCTTTTATGGCTGGCTTCTTTCACTTAGCATAGTGTTTTTGAGATTCATCCATGTAGTAGCATATATTAGTACTTTATTCCTTATCGTTTTCAAATATTTTATTGTATTTTATTTATTCATTCACCATTTGAATAGCATTTAGGTTATTTCCAGTTTGGAGCTCCTGTAGATAATACTTCTATGAACATTCTTGTTCAAGTCTTTGGTAATATCGCTTCTTTCAAAAAAAATTACATATCCACATGTTGAAAATATTTTAGTTTTTCTTTTTATTTAGCATGCATTCTTATGATAGGACTTCAAAGCTTAATTTTTAATAGTGAAGAGGTATCTTTGATAAACCCCATTATTTGCCTTTTCATGTCTTTATGCAAGTTATTTGTAGGTCATGTAAGTCAATACTCCTACACTGTAAAGCAGAATGGCAAAATGAAATGGCCAGATTAGTTGCAGAGAATTAATAGTCCAGACCAAAATGGAGGAGACCACTTCTCCCTATTCCTCTCACTAAGTACAACCGAAAACCCCAGACATTATATATAAAGCATATACACTGAAAGATACAGACAAGAAGGCAGAAGGGCTAGGAATCACAAAACTCAAGGAATGACACAGCAGCGAGTTCTCTGGGTTTTCTTTTTGTCCCATATATCCCAAACTAGGTGCCAGAGAAGTCAGTGACCAAAAAACACCAATAGGAGCAGATTTAAAATGCTCCAATGAAAGTCACCTCTCTCTGGCCAAGGGTCCAGGAAAGGGGCAACCTAGTAAGAAAGAAAACATTTAGGCAATACCTGCCCAATGCAGCCAAACACCACAGGAAAGAACCCAGGCCTCACCATACTCTCATCTGCCTTGGGAAGCCTTGACCTCTGCCCTTCTCTGGCAATAATGAGGCATCCCTCTCTTCCCTACACTGGATGATATCAGTGAAGGCCAAGTGGGGAACCAAGACTTCCATCTCCACCTGGTAGTAAAGCCACCACACTCCCTCTTATTGGTATCAGAAGAAGCCCAGAGGGAAGCCAGAACTTTTACCACCATTTAGCAGTAATGGGTCTGCCCCCCAACCCTCCCCCACTCCCTGCCACTCTGCAGTGTAAATGAGACCACAAAGGAAGCCTGTATTGGTCTGTTCTCATGCTGCTAATAAAGCTATTCCCAAGACTGGGTAATTTATAAAGAAAGAGGTTTAATTGACTCACAGTTCCACATGGCTGGGCAGGCCTCACAATCATGGCAGAAGATGAAGGAAGGGCAAAGGGACTTCTTACATTACGGCAGGCAAGAGAGAGAGCTTATGCAGGGAAACTCCCCTTTATAAAACCATCAGATCTCATGAGACTTATTTACTATCATGAGAACAGCATGGGAAAAACACACCCTCATCATTCAGTTACCTCCCACCAGGTCCCTCCTACAACATGTGGGAATTGTGGAAGCTACAATTCAAGATGAGATTTGGGTGAAGACACAGCCAAACCATATCAAAGCCTGAAATCCCACCTCTGCCCAGTAGTAATAAGGTGTACCCCTCCTCAGGATGTCAAATGAGGCAATGTAAGTAGCCAGAGCTTCCATCCACATCTGGTAGTAAACAGGAGTGAATTCTGTTTCCCCTGCCAGCAGTGTCAAAGGAGGTCTTCTAAAACACAAGATTTAAATAGGACCCAGAGTCTCATAACATAGTACCCAAAATGTCCTGAATGCAACCTTTAAAAAGCACTCATCATACCAAGACTCCCAACTTGAATGACAAAAGACATTCAGTCAGGCCAGGCGCAGTGGCCTGTAATCCCAGTACTTCGGGAGGCCAAGGCAAGTGGATCACTTGAGGTCAGGAGTTTGAGACCAGCCTGGCCAACATGATGAAACATCGCCTCTACCAAAAAATACAAAAATTAGCCAGGCATGGTGATGTGCAACTGTAGCCTACTCAGGAGGCTGAGCCATGAGAACTGATTGAACCCAGGAGACAGTGGTTGCAGTGAGCCGAGATGGTGCCACAGCATTCCAGCCTGGGCGACAGAGTGAGACCCTGTCTCAAAAAAAAAAAAAAAAAAAGACATTAAGTCAACAAATGACAACCCCAACATGACACAGAGGTTGGAATTATCTGACAAGGGTTTTAAAGCAGATGTCATACAACTACTTCAACAAGCAATTCTAAATGGACTTGAAACAAACAAAATAATAGAAAGCCTTAGAAATAGAAGATATAGGCCGGGCGCGGTGGCTCACGCTTGTAATCCCAGCACTTTGGGAAGCCGAGGCGGGCGGATCACGACGTCAGGAGATCGAGACCACGGTGAAACCCGTCTCTACTAAAAAAATACAAAAAAAAAAAAAGAAATAGAAGATATAAAGAAGAACAAAATGGAAATCCTGGAACCGAAAAATACAGTAATCAAAAATTTAAAACACAATAAGTGGGCTCAACAGCATCATGGAAAAGACAGGAAATAATTATATGGTTAACTTGAAGATAGTACAATAGAAATTACCAGTCTGAACAACAGAGAGAAAATAGATTGAAAAAAAATTGAACAGAACATCAGGGACTTGCAGAACTATAACAAAAGATCTCAGAAGGAGAGGAGGAAGCAGGTGGGCCTCAAAATATTTTCCCAGAAATAATGGTTGAAAACTTATTTAGCAAAAACAAACTACAGATTTAAGAAACTGATCAAACCCCAAGGACAAAAAACCCAAAGAAATTTACACTGATACACCATCATCAAACTTCAGAAAACTAAAGACAGCAAAAATAATTTTGAAAGCAACCAGAAAGCGATGACACATTACCTGTAAGGGAAAAGGGGGAAACAATTCAGATGACAGCCGTGACTTCTCATCAAAAGTCAAGAAGCCCTGAAGGATACTGCAACCATTTTCAAAGTGCTACAGTAAAAGCCATCAACCTGAGTTCTATGACCAGCAAAAATATCCTTGAGGAATGAAGGTAACCAAGACATGCTCGGATGAAGGAAAACTAAGAATATTTGTCACCAGCAGACTTACTCTAAAAGGACAACTGAAGGAAGCTATCTGACAGAAAGTAAATGATAAAAGAAGGAATTTGGGAATATAAGGAAAGAAAAAATGACAACAGAAAGAACAAAAATAAGAATAAATACAATAAACTTTCCATCTGAACTTTCTAAATTGTTTTTGACAGTTGAAGCAAAAAGTATAATATTGTCTTATATGGCTCTCAGTGAAGTAGAGGAAATATTAAAATAATTATAAATGAGGGAGGGTAAAGAGAATTAAAGGGCTACACTTAACACTGGTAAAATGTCTACGTCCGTAGACTGATAGTTACATATGTACAATTTAATACCTAGAGCAGTTACTTAAAATATATACAAAGAGATATGCTTACAAACAATATAGAATCAAAATAGAATTCTAAAATATGTTAAAGTATTCCACAGGAAGTATATAAAAGAAAGAAATGAAAAATCAGAGAAAACAGAAAACAAAAAACAATATGGCAGATTTAAACCTTAGAATATCAACAATTACATTAAATTATTGGTAATGATCTCATATGCTATATGATTTAATTTATATAACATGCTCAAAATGTCATAATTACAGAGATTGAGAATAGATTAGTGGTTGGCAGGGGTTAACGATAGTGTGGGGAGGGAAATAGGTATGGCCATAAAGGGGTAGCTCAAGCAAGATCTTTGTGAAATCAAACAATTCTGCATCTTTCTTGTGGTGGTGTTTACAGATGTGACAAAATGACATGGAACTATATGCATACATTTTCATCAACCCAAAAAAGAACACTTTGTCTCCATTTGCAGTCATTCCTCATTTCCACCCATAGCCCAAAGCAACCACTAATCTACCTTCTAGGCTTTATAGACTTCACTATTCTGGACATTTTATATAAATGGACACACAATATGGAAGTCTTTTGTCTGGCATTGTTTATTTAGCATAATGTTTCTGAGGTTCAACTATGTTTTAGCATATATCAGTACATTGTTTCTTTTTAGTGGATACTTGGGTTTTACTAATAACCTGCTTAGGCAAGTAATCATGACAACATTTAGTGTGCTCCATACAGCACAACAGGCATAGCCCTTCATCTAGAAATAATTGCTAATGAGAAATACATGGGAACTGAGTGGTGAGGGAGCCATAATTCCCAGTCCTATAGACTCATGTTCCCATTTCTAAAACATATAAAGAGAAGAACTGAATTGATATCAAGTTCCATAAATATACAACATGTATTTATGTACTCATCTAACAATGCTGTAATAATAATAATAAAATGTCTTGATTGCTTACGTTTTACCAGCCATGTTAATGCTTTAAATGAGTTATTTAATCCTCGTAACAACTATAGGAGGTATCTACTCTTATTATCCCTGTTTTTCCAAGTAGAAAAACTGGAGTTGAGGAGGGAATAGTAATTTACCAAAGGTCACATAATTAGTAAATAATGAAGGCTCTTAACCACTTTGCAGTAGTATTCTCCATCTAACATTGAAGCCTGTGTATGTGTGGAGACCATACTGTGGATATGGAAAATGCCAGGCTAAGGAGTTTTAGTTCTATTCTACTGAACATGGAAATGCTGAAGGTTTTTGAGCAGGGAAATGACATAACCAGAACTGAAGACGTCCTTGACATTGCTATGTAGAATGATTTGGAGGGAGGACACAGTGGTGACAGAAACCGGTAAGGTAGCTCTAAAAATAATGAAATCCAGAGTTCATAAGGGCTTCACTTAGAGTAATGAGAATAGGAATAGAAAGGAAGGAAATTATTTCCAAAAAATTTCAGAGGTGGACCCAAAATAACATAACAATAGATTGGTTGTAGAAGGCAAGGAGACGGGTAATTTATTTAATCCTTTGAATGAATAATGTATCGTAAGTAAAAAGTCCGACACAGAGCATAGTTCAGCAAAAGCTGCATAGAGCAGGAGTGTCACAGAGGAAAGGAGCTGGCTCTTACTGAGTACTTGCTCTGTCCTTGTTTAAGTGGGGAGCTCAAGTCTTACAACCCTGTGGTACCACTAACGAAAACAGACAACATGTGTCAAAAACAATGTTAAATCAAGAGTTAGGTAAATCCATCCTATTTTTAACAGATTTGAGGTCATAGACATCTAGGTGATGATGTCTGAAAGTTATTAATCTTATATTGGAAATTTGGGGAGGGATCAGAATAAGAGAAGATTTGAAAGGTATTCATGTAGAGGAGATAATTTGAGTCATGGGATAGCTAAGAGACAAAGAATTGTGGAGGTGAATATTATTGTTCATGCAATGAAACAAACTCCAGAAATTGTAGATTTACAGTTGTGATATAGATAGGGCCTATAATGGACAAGAGAGTCTAGGTTATGCTGAGGTAACAAGTATACCCCAAAATCACAATGGAATTTCACATTTCCATCAGTGGTTGAACAGATGAAACTGATCTAAATGTACTCTGAATTAAAATTCACAGTGATTCTGATTAATGCATAGGACAAGAATGAAAAAGCTCTTGAAGTCTATTATAGTCTTATGGAGAAACAGAATTATTAAATAAAATAGCATTCTATATATCCCAAGAATTTTCTAAGCAACACTAAATTACAATGTATCATTATCATTCTTGTTGTTTGACTAAACTTATTTTTAATTTAGACAAAATTATTGAGTTATAATCATTTCATCAGAATTCAATAATTATTTGCTAAATGAAAGAATGAAAAAAGCTAATTCCTCCAAAGAATTTGATGGTCAGGAATAAATCGCCTCTTCTGTAGCAAGTCTTCCAGAGTGTTTGAAATACTGTAAAAGCATATATTTTCTTTCATAATAAAAGGAAATAACGTTACTAATAATGATAGAAAATACAGCTATCCTCAAAACATATAATCAAGTTTAAGAGACAAGTCAATCCACAAAATAATTTCTAATTATTTAAAACAATAAAGCATTTTCTGCTTAGCATAATCAAGCGAGTAGACTCTGGGTTTATACTTTTCTTTTTGAGTAATAAGCAGTCCTTGAGATTGCAAATAAATTATTGGAAGCAGCCAGTGGAAGAAGTGATTTTGGAGAAATCTCCCCTGGTATGCTCCTAGCACCCTGCCAGAGAGAAGTATTAAGATGTTAAAAGATTGCAATTTGCTAAGAAGACATGACACAGGGAATTCTCATTGTAACCAAGCAGTTAGATTAAAGTTGTTAGTTTAAAATGTTTGGAGGGGCCAGGCATGATGGCTCACACCTGTAATCCCAGCACTTTGGGAGGCCGAGACAGGCAGATCATGAGGTCAGGAGATCAAGACCATCCTGGCTAACAGAGTGAAACCCTGTCTCTACTAAAAATACAAAAAATTAGCCTGTAGTCCTGCTACTGGGGAGGCTGAGGCAGGAGAATGGTGTGAACCTGGCAGGCGAAGCTTGCAGTGAGCCGAGATCGTGCCACTGCACTCCACCCTGGGCAACAGAGCAAGACTCCATCTCAAAAAAAAAAAATGTTTGGAGGATCCTTCTTAGAGGAAATAGACATTCTAGAATAAAAGTACACTATTCAGAAGGAATTATTCATTTTAATACTTATTTATTTTAAATGTTTATTTATTATAGGGTTTTTTTGAGTAAGAAAAATACCTTGAAGTTATTTTAAACTGACTTGAGGTTTTTTACCTTAAAAAGCAGATATTCTCTTCCATTAGCAGTTTTATTCCCATCCTTCCAACTATATGCTATCATCACAAATTCTCCCTTCCTAAAGAATATTTTTTAAAATCTTGTACATGGTCTTTTTAATTCATTCTAAAAATGGAAATTTCTGAATTCTGATTTCAATTCCTAGCATATGTATCTCCAATGAATAACTTCCATAATAATTACAGTGCTTCTAGTGGCCTTTTATTTGCCTTAGAATTCTGTGTTTCTCAATTCTTTCCATTTAAGTACCCCTAATGAAAGAAAAGAATGAATACATAATCATAAACCATAATTGTAATCGGAGCTTCAAATTTAGGTCTTAATTTTGTCTGAAACAGCATGCCAATTTTATCCATGTCTATTCTGTTTTATTGTAAAAATGATTTAAATTACTTTTCATCAAACAAATTCAGATATGTCCTAATTGTCTCCAGAGCTTTTCAAAATATCGCTTGTAGCATACCAGCAAATAATGTGTTTCTAACAAAAGGTAGGGCGCTCATAAAGGTAGAGAACTAAAGGCAAGTGGAAGATAGACCAGTGCCTGCCAGATCCAACAGCTTAGCTGCCAACACTGAGGTCCAGCACAAAGTGCTCTTCCTTGCCAGCCTCAGACAAAGAAGAACCAAGTTCCTGGTCCCGAGTTCTCTCAGAGTTCAGGAATGATGTGTTTCCTGCTGGGCTGGACAGCAAGCCCTTGGACCCCTACATGCCACTGACTTTCAGCCTTCCTCTGCAACTTCTGCCCTGTGGGCCAGTCTCTGTGACCGTTCACTATTGATCCTGGTTTACACTCCACTTTTCCTCTGGGGTGACAAGGCTCCTGTGAGCACCCCATAGATTAGACTGAGCCAGCCCAGTCCTGCTTCAGCCCAGTCAGAGCCTCTGCCTGATATGAGCTCCACTGGTGAGTCTGCAGACTAAGCCCAAGTTCAGAGTGAGTGGTCATTGGTCCTACCCTTTACAACCAAGCAGCTTGGCCACCTGTCACCTAGGATGAGAGTCTTCCCTGTCCTGGTCTTTCTTGTTCCCTTCACAGTGCAGCCTGCTCGCCTTGCATACACTGGATGTGGCAGTGTATACCAGATGGCCATGAGATTAGCTGGACTTGTGAGTGATTACCAGTAAATTGCTGATGTCAGAGGGGCAACAGACCAGCTTATGCAAGGAGTCAGATCTGAAGCTGAGAGACTGGGATTTACTACAACATAACTAATACTCTGAGAAAGAAAAGGACAAGATAAAAATGGTATTCAAGGTGATACACCAGTAGCAGAATATAATGCAGACAAAGGATGAAAAAGACTGGAGAGAGAAATATATCATGAAAACAAATCTTTAATAATATACTACGGGCCTGAAATAAAATGGTGGTTCTATAATGAAAGCAAGAGATAAGACATATTTTGAAGAAAGAAATCTCTAGACCTTGATGGTGGATTAAAGATCAGTCAGTCATCAATGAATTTTGAAACCACATATTTGCCAGTTGCTTTTCTGGGCCCAGAAGAGACAGCAATGAATAAATCAGAGCCCCTGCCCCCCACCCCAAGAACTGTCATTCTAAAGGGGGAAACTAATCTGCGATAGGCACTGGGTATCACCTAATTTAGCACATTCTCAAGCTTTCTCCCTGCATGACTTCCTCATAGAGGCTAGAAAGCCAGGTACTTCCTAATCACTGATGCCTGTAAGGGGCCAGCTGATCGGTTTAGACCCCCTTTCTTGACAAAAGAGAGGCTCCTTTCTTGATAAAAGGAGCACTTCCTAGAAACTTTTGCTTTCTTGATAAGAGGAACAGACACAGCTGGTGCCGTCCCATTTTCCCCCTTCCTGCCTAGAACACAGAAGTAATATCTGGAGGTACTAAGGGGCAACAAGCATGAAAATTAAAAGTTAATACACTAAGGACAGCCAAGGAGGAAGATAAGAGAGTCCTTGATAGCTGTGTGAGCAACTGGACTAATTTGGCAGCCACCTCACTCTTCCTGTTATATAAGAAAAATAAACCCCACTCCTGGTGCCAGCTGCTGAAATAGAGCTCTTCATTGCAAACAACCAAATCCAACCCCGGGGAATTACACAGAAAAGGAATCTAATAGAAGAATACTGAGTGGCTCACAGAATCTTCAAGAGGGCTAAAGAATAAGTTTCAAACTTAAGATTCCAGGAACAACATACAAAACCTTTCGTAGAACTGGCCTGATGAGGAAATCACCAGCTCATCACAGCAGGGCCCCAGGTGCTACAGCTTGCACTCTTGCTACTTTCCCACCAGGAACATAATTGTACAGCAAATAAGGTGATACCAACCTGGCACAGTCATCTTTGCTGTCACCCTAACCAGAAAATGAATTCCACAGGGACCCTACTATCACACCTTGCTCTCTTCTAAATTGCACAAATGCCTGTGCCCTTAATGGAAAGGAATTATGTAGCTTGTTCAGCTCCTACAGGAGGAAACATTCTTTGTCCTACAAAGATTCATAAGGTAATTTATTAAACTCAAAAAGGGATTCAAATTGTAAGAATCCCAAATGAATTGCAAATATATATCATTGTGGTGGGTTGTTTGCAAAAATGATTACAATTCTTCTCTCCCCATATCCACATCCCTTTACAATGTAATCTGTAGCTCTTCCCCTTAAGCAGTAGAGACTATTTCCCCCACTTCTAGTGTTTGGGCTGCTTTGATCAAAAGAATGAGGCAGAAGGGACATTGTGCTAGTGCCAAAACCAAACCTCAAGAGAACTGGTACATTTCTGTTCTCTCAGGAATCCTGTTATCCACCCTGTGAGTAAGCCTGGGCTGGCCTGCTGGATGATAAGAGAAACCTAGCCCCAGTGCCCAGTTACCCCAGCCAACAGCCAACCAACCCCCAGAAGCAGAGACACCCACCTGGCCACTGACACATGAGCAAACCCAGCCTAACCCAGATACCACCCATTTGAGCTCAGTCCAATTGGCCCACCCAAAGGATTGTGAGCTCAATAAATGTTTGTTTTAGTACTAAGTTTGGAGTGATTTTTTGTGCCATAAAAGCTAACTGATACAACTACAGACAGCAAAAACAAGCAAGTTGATAAATAAGATAATTTCAGGTACAGAAGGGATGTGAAAAAGATCATGTAGGGTAATTTTGTAGAGGTGATAAGGCCACTCAATTTGTCAGAGAAGTCCTCTCTGAGAAGGGGACATTTAAGGTAAAACGAATTTAAAGAGAAAAAACTATTCAAAGACTATTCAAAGATACAGAAGAAATGTATTCCAAACAGAAGAAAGAGCAAGTGCAAAGCCCCTGAGTCAGGACTAGGGATACTCAAAGGACGGAAAGAAGGCCAGTGTGGCTGAAAAATAGGAACAAGATGGAGATTCAAGGAAGACTTCATCAGCGAAATAGGAAGAGGCCAGATTTTTTAGGGCCCTCTGGACTGCGGTTCGGAGTTTAGATTGTACTTTTTTAAGGTATTTTGATTGTTATACATTTTAAAGAGATCATTGTGGTTGCTATGAGGAGGATGGGTGTTAGAACAGCAGGAGTAGAGGTAGGAGCCTTGCTGCTCTACTAGTTGGGATGAAAACTTATGGTGGCTTACATGAGGTGTGTAGCCAGGAAAATAACAATAAGTAGATTGGTTGGGATATATTTGTGGTATGGAACTGTTGAGACTTACTATTGTAGGTTATAGGATAAAGAAAGGATTCAAGTTTGACCTTTAGGTTTGGGTATGAGTGAATGGTAGGACCATTTACTGATATGGGGAAGGCTTGAGAAGAGGAGAGTGGATGAGGGCTGACATCTATAACTATATTTCAGCTATGTTATGCTTGAGACACCTGTGGATTTCAAAATGGTGGTGTCAGGTAGACTGTTGGCTATCTGAGTCTGAAGCTCAGGCTGGGATCACATCTGGAGCTGCATGTAAATTTGAGAGTAATACGCTTGCAGATGGCACTTTAAACCACATAAATATGGTGGGGGAGGGACTACATAACTGGAGATAATTTTCTAGGAAGAGAATTTAAAAACAAAAGAGAAGAGAGCCTAAGATAAAGTCCCTGGGCTTTTCAAGCAAGGTCTTGTAGAGGAGGGGAGCTTCCAAAAGAAACTGATCATGTGTGATCAACAAGGTAAGAGGAAAACAAGGTAGGAAAGGGTCCTGAGAGCTTCGAAGAGGGGGCACTCTAAGGAAAGGTGGCGGTTAGGCTGGGTGAGCACCCCGATGGGGTATATAAATCACTGCTTGTGCAAGAGGGAGGTCATTGGTGAGCTTGACCATGGCCACTGTAGTGGAGTGGTAGAAGACAGACCAATTAGGGAGGGTTGAGGAAAGACTAAGGGATGAGAGAGGTGGGCAGCTCTTTGCTGGAATGTTTCTGTGAAGGGGACCAGAGGAGTGGTGCAATGCCAGAGGAGGGCTATGAGATCAAAGGGAGGATGTTTTCTGAGATACATGATACTAAGTTGTATTTGTGTGTTTAGCAGAATGATTCAACAGAGAGAAAGAAATAGATTATCCAAGACAGGAAAGGGATAATGCTGAATGGAAGATGTTAAGAAGGTGAAAGAGGATGGGACCCTGAGCACAGTGGAATGGCAGGAGCAGGGACGCTTCTTTCATAGAAGCAGAAGGAAGGCAGACGATGTGGTACTTGATGCAGGTTGTCTGGATGAATTATTGAGAACATAGAGGAAGCTTAGGAGATTCAAGGAGAAAAGGATAAAATCATCTCAGAAATTAAGAAGTAAATTACTAGGGAACTGTATTAGGATTTTAGCACCATGTTGGATGCCCACTTGGACTTGAGATCATTCATTTTAAGTCCATTCCAGTGGCAGTGGAAATTAGAGGAAGTCGTCAAAAATTATTCCAATGAGGACCAAAAAAGCATTAGAATTCCAGAATTAAGAAAAGATGCATATTTGATGGGGAAAATTGAAGAAAAATTATGGAGTTGTCAGTTTTTCACATCTTGAGCTCCAGTTAGCAATGTCCTGTAGATATCTAAAAATACAAGGCTGGAAGACAAGTGGGAGGGCCAGCGAAGTACAGACTTAACAGTCACATGATTAGGAATAAGATCAGGAAGAGCTGAGCAGCAGAAACCACCGTGATACAAGAAAGTGAGCTTCAGACATATGGACCTGTGTTGTAATTGGGCCCAAGGAGCTAAATCATGTAGGTTGAAATAGAGCCCTTTTTTTCCACATTCTCAGAAAAATTGGAAAATCCCTTTATTTCATGAATTTCTTAAAAACCATTATATTCCAAGAGTCTGAGAGTCTGGCTTTTAAGAATAAGAAAAAAAAATGTATCAATCCTTGCTTTACCCTCTCTCCCAAAAAAATTATCCAAAATTTCCAAATTCAGGATATTATCCTCCTTTATGAAAAGAAAGAGAATATGCAGGTGATTTTATAACTCTATAGAGTCAACTAAAAACCTGAAAATAAAGGAGTGGACTTTAAAGAGGTTAGAAGGGGTGGAGGACAGGGAGGGAGAGAGGAAGTCAATGATTTACAGAGGGTCTGCTGTGTGCCAGGCCCAGTCCCTGGAGTCTGATCCTAGACATCTATCTGTAGGAAGCAGTATGGTAGAGTGAAAGGAGTGAGGACTCTGGAATCACACACACACCTGGAAGTGAATCTAAAGGCCCCTATTAATTAATTGTGCACACTAGGGTGAGTTACTTAACCTTTGAGCTTGTGTATTGTCTGTGAAATGGAGATAACAATAACCCACTCTCCTGGAACAGCTCAATGAGTACATATGTTAAGTGCTTATCCAAGTACCTTTTAAATGGTAGATATTCTAGAAATGCTTGTTTAATTCCCTTTCACTTTACTTCCAAGATAGAGGATACAGTATCTGCACAAAAGCTGAAAAGCAAAGAATATTAAAATTAAGGGAGGCCCATGTATATCTAGAGATGTAAAGTCAGTAACCATCTCTCTTCCTCTAAATCTCACTCCATGATATTCCTCCCCAATATTCTTATTTCCCTACACCTGCACCTTCAGGCTACTAACACTAGCTTCTGACCAGACACGATGATTACAGAACTTCAGAGCTCAACCTAAAAGTTGGTTTAGTGTCCCTTTCCCTTTGCCAAAGCCATAGCCTGTGTGCCAGCTCCTTCCTGGGCCCAGCTTCCTTCTATGGTGAGATCCTAATATTGCAGCTGTTTATTCTAATCTTCAAAACATGAAGGCCTAGCTTCCTGCACCAGTCAGACCTTGGGCCTCTCTCTGAACCTCAGCTCCATGCTTAACCTTCTCTGGACTCCTCAATCCCACACTGATCTCTGTTGCTCTCCAGTTATGTGTTTGCTCTTTTGCACCCAACTCCCTTCCATATATTTTGTTGCAATCTTCCCTGACATTTTATCCTGTAAGCATTGTCCACTGTGGAAACATTGTTTCTGTAGGATTCCGTCTTCAGTCTTTATAACACAAAGTTCTGCCTTTGGACCCGCTTCCTATCCCAGGGAATAACTTAAAATGAAATATGCACCATAATTTGCAATTATAGTCACAGCATAAAGTCACAAGTTGACCTGCCAATGGATATTAAGTTCCTTATCAAAGGTGGATGAAATGTGCTATAATTCAAAAATAGCAGCAGACATAAGGCAACATGATGGGACAGCACTGCTCTGTAGGAAGAGAAATTTGCAAGACAGGATTTTAAATGGTCTAAACTTAATAATGTATGAAATGGCATTTTTGTTGTAATTTTAAGCTTTGTAAGTAGAATCTATAAAAATATCAGGGGAAAAAATGTCAAGAAGGCTAAAGGAGAAACATGCATTATAAAATACTGAAAGAAATAGAACTTTCTATAGACTCATAGAAATTAGAAATAGAAAAAGTCATCAGTTCACCTTGCTCATGTCCCTGTCAGTAGCTCATTCTCAAGGGTTTGTCCCGTCTAATTTTAGATGACCCAGGAGTCTTGACTTCAGGAACTTTATTTGTAAAACTATTCTCCTGTCAACAAACCTTCAGAAATTGTCACCCCTTGCAGCTCTTCAGCCTAAATTTTCAACTTCCCAGTAGGTTCCAATGGTTTCCTTGGCCTTTCTTAGCTGTAACTGCAGATACAGTATTAGAGGGAGGATTTTCACCTCCTTCTCAGGTGTACCTTTAAAATGCCTAAGCAAGGTGAGACCATCAGAGCCAAAATGGGCATGCCCTCTCTCTCTCTTTTTTTTATTTTTTTTTTAGACAGGGTTTCACTCTGTCACCCAGGCTGGAGTGCAGTGACACAGTCTCGGCTCACTACAACCTCTACCTCCCGAGTTCAAGCAATTCTCCTGTCTCAGCCTCCTGAGTAGTGGGATTACAGGTGCCTGCCATCATGTCCAGCTAATTTTTGTATCTTTAGTAGTGACGGGGTTTCGCCATGTTGGCCAGGCTGGTCTCAAACTCCTGACCTCAGGTGTTCTGCAAGATGTGCATTCTCTAAAGATCATTGGGACTGCTGCATAAGAATTCAAGTCCTGAGGGGTGGAGCCAAGATGGCCAAATTGGAACAGCTCCAGTCTACAGCTCCCAGCATGAGCGACGCAGAAGATGGGTGATTTCTGCATTTCCAACTGAGCTACCGGGTTCATATCACTGGGCAGTGTCAGACAGTGGGTGCAGGACAGTGGGTGCAGCACACCGAGCGTGAGCCAAAGCAGGGCGAGGCATTGCTTCAGCCAGGAAGCACAAGGGGTCAGGGAATTCCCTTTCCCAGTAAAAAAAAGGGGTGACAGATGACACCTGGAAAATTGGGTCACTCCCACCCTAGTACTGTGCTTTCCCAACAGTCTTAGCAAACGGCACAACAGGAGATTATATCCCCCAACTGACTTGGAGGGTCCTATGCCCACAGAGCCTCGCTCATTGCTAGCACAGCAGTCTGAGATCAAACTGCAAGGCGGCAGAGAGGCTGGCGGAGGGGCACCCACTGTTGCTGAGGCTTGAGTAGGTAAACAAAGCAGCCAGGAAGCTCAAACTGAGTGGAGCCCACTGCAGCTCAAGGAGGCCAGCTTGCCTCTGTAGACTCCACCTCTGGGGGCAGGAAATAGCCAAACAAAAGGCAGCAGAAACCTCTGCAGACTGAAATGTCCCTATCTGACAGCTTTGAAGAGAGTAGTGGTTCCCTGAGCACACAGCTGGAGATCTGACAACGGACAGACTGCCTCCTCAAGTGGGTCCCTGACCCCCGAGTAGCCTAACTGGGAGGCACCCCCCAGTAGGGGCAGACTGACACCTCACACGGCTGCATTCTCCTCTGAGACAAAACTTCCAGAGGAATGATCAGGCAGCAACATTTGCCGTTCACCAATATCCACTGTTCTGCAGCCTCCACTGCTAATACCCAGGCAAACAGGGTCTGGAGTGGACCTCCAGCAAACTCCAACAGACCTGCAGCTGAGGGTCCAGACTGTTAGAAGGAAAACTAACAAACAGAAACCACATCCACACCAAAACCCCATCTGTACGTCACGATCATCAAAGACCCAAGGTAGATAAAACCACAAAGATAGGGAAAAAACAGAGCAGAAAAACTGGAAACTCTAAAACTCAGAGTGCCTCTCCTCCTCCAAAGGAACACAGCTCCTCAACAGCAAAGGAACAAAGCTGGATGGAGAATGACTTTGATGAGTTGAGAGAAGAAGGCTTCAGACGATCAAACTACTCCAAGCTAAAGGAGGAAGTTCGAACCCACGGCAAAGAAGTTAAAAACCTTGAAAAAAAATTAGACGAATGGCTAACTAGAATAACCAATGCAGAGAAGTCCTTAAAGGACCTGATGGAGCTGAAAACCACAGCATGAGAACTAGGTGACGAATGCACAAGCCTCAGTAGACGATTCAATCAACTGGAAGAAAGGGTATCAGTGATGGAAGATCAAATGAATGAAATGTAGTGAGAAGAGAAGTTTAGAGAAAAAAGAATAAAAAGAAATGAAGAAAGCCTCCAAGAAATATGGGACACTGTAAAAAGACCAAATCTACGTCTGATTGGTGTACCTGAAAGTGACAGGGAGAATGCAACCAAGTTGGAAAACACTCTGCAGGATATTATCCAGGAGAACTTCCCCAATCTAGCAAGGCAGGCCAACATTCAAATTCAGGAAATACAGAGAAGGCCACAGAGATACTCCTCGAGAAGAGCAACTCCAAGACACATAATTGTCAGATTCATCAAAGTTGAAATGAAGGAAAAAATGTTAAGGGCAGCCAGAGAGAAAGGTCAGGTCACCCACAAAGGGAAGCCCATCAGGCTAACAGCTGATCTCTCAGCAGAAACTCTACAAGCCAGAAGAGATTGGGGGCCAATATTCAACATTCTTGAAGAAAAGAATTTTCAACCCAGAATTTCATATCCAGCCAAACTAAGTTTCATAAGTGAAGGACAAATAGAATACTTTACAGAAAAGCAAATGCTGAGTGATTTTGTCACCACCAGGCCTGCCCTAAAAGAGCTCCTGAAGGAAGCACTAAACATGGAAAGGAACAACCGGTACCAGCCACTGCAAAAACATGCCAAATTGTGAAGACCATCAAGGCTAGGAAGAAACTGCACCAACTAACGAGCAAAATAACCAGCTAACATCATAATAACAGGATCAAATTCACACATAACAATATTAGCCTTAAATGTAAATGGACTAAATACTCCAATTAAAAGACACAGACTGGCAAATTGGATAAAGAGTCAAGACCCATCAGTGTGCTGTATTCAGGAAACCCATCTCACATGCAGAGACACACATAGGCTCAGAATAAAGGGATGGAGGAAGATCTACCAAGCAAATGGAAAACAAAAAAAGGCAGGGGTTGCAATCCTAGTCTCTGATAAAACAGACTTTAAACCAACAAAGATCAAAAGAGACAAAGAAGGCCATTACATAATGGTAAAGGGATCAATTCAACAAGAAGAGCTAACTATCCTAAATATATATGCACCCAATACGGGAGCACCCAGATTCATAAAGCAAGTCCTTAGAGACCTACAAAGAGACTTAAACCCTCACAGAATAATAATGGGAGACTTTAACACCCCACTGTCAACATTAGACAGATCAACTAGACAGAAAGTTAATAAGGATATCCAGAAACTGAACTCAGCTCTGCACCAAGCAGACCTAATAGGCATCTACAGAACTCTCCACCCCAAATCAACAGAATATACATTCTTTTCAGCACCACATCACACCTATTCCAAAACTGACCACATAGTCGGAAGTAAAGCACTCCTCAGCAAATGCAAAAGAACAGAAATTATAACAAACTGTCTCTCAGACCACAGTGCAATCAAATTAGAACTCAGGATTAAGAAACTCACTCAAAACTACTCAACTACGTGGAAACTGAACAACCTGCTCCTGAATGACTACTGGGTACATAACAAAATGAAGGCAGAAGTAAAGATGTTCTTTGAAACCAATGAGAACAAAGACACAACATACCAGAATCTCTGGGACACATTCAAAGCAGTGTCTAGAGGGAAATTTATAGCACTAAATGCCCACAAGAGAAATCAGGAAAGATCTAAAACTGACACCCTAACATCACAATTAAAAGAACTAGAGAAGCAAGAGCAAACAGATTCAAAAGCTAGCAGAAGGCAAGAAATAACTAAGATCAGAGCAGAACTGAAGGAGATAGAGACACAAAAAACCCTTCAAAAAATCAGTGAATCCGGGAGCTGGTTTTTTGAAAAGATCAACAAAATTGAGAGACTGCTATCAAGACTAATAAAGAAGAAAAGAGAGAAGAATCAAACAGATGCAATAAAAAATGATAAAGGGGATATCACCACCGATCCCACAGAAATACAAACTACCTTCAGAGAATACTATTAACACCTCTACACAAATAAACTTGAAAATCTAGAAGAAATGGATAAATTCCTCCACACATACACCCTCCCAAGACTAAACCAGGAAGAAGTTGAATCTCTGAATACACTAATAACAGGTTCTGAAATTGAGGCAATAATTAATAGCTTATCAACCAAAAAAAGTCCAGAACCAGATGGATTCACAGCCGAATTCTATCAGAGGTACAAGGAGGAGCTGGTACCATTCCTTCTGAAACTATTCCAATCAATAGAAAAAGAGGGAATCCTCCCTAACTCATTTTATGAGGCCAGCATCATCCTGATACCAAAGCCTGGCAGAGACACAACCACAAAAGAGAATTTCAGACCAATATCCTTGATGAATATTGATGCAAAAATCCTCAATAAAATACTGGCAAACCAAATCCAGCAGCACATCAAAAAGCTTATCCACCATGATCAAGTGGGCTTCATCCCTGGGATGCAAGGCTGGTTCAACATGTGAAAATCAATAAACGTAATCCAGCATATAAACAGAACCAAAGACAAAAACCACATGATTATCTCAATAGATGCAGAAAAGGCCTTTTGACAAAATTCAACAACCCTTCAAGCTAAAAACTCTCAATAAATTAGGTATTGATGGGATGTATCTCAAAATAATAAGAGCTATCTATGACAAACCCACAGCCAATATCATACTGAATGGACAAAAACTGGAAGCATTCCCTTTGAAAACTGGCACAAGACAGGGATGCCCTCTCTCACCACTCCTATTCAACATAGTGTTGGAAGTTCTGGCCAGGGCAATCAGGCAGGAGAAGGAAATAAAGGGTATTCAATTAGGAAAAGAGGAAGTTAAATTGTCCCTGTTTGCAGATGACATGATTGTATATCTAGAAAACCCCATTGTCTTAGCCCAAAATCTCCTTAAGCTGATAGGCAACTTCAGCAAAGTCTCAGGATACAAAATCAATGTACAAAATTCACAAGCATTCTTATACACCAATCACAGACAAACAGAGAGCCAAATCATGAGTGAACTACCATTCACAATTGCTTCAAAGAGAATAAAATACCTAGGAATCCAACTTACAAGGGATGTGAAGGACCTCTTCAAGGAGAACTACAAACCACTGCTCAATGAAATAAAAGAGAATACAAACAAATGGAAGCACATTCCATGCTCATGGGTAGGAAGAATCAATATCGTGAAAATGGCCATACTGCCCAAGGTAATTTATAGATTCAATACCATCCCCATCAAGCTACCAATGACTTTCTTCACAGAATTGGAAAAAACTACTTTAAAGTTCATATGGAACCAAAAAAGAGCCCGCATTGCCAAGTCAATCCTAAGCCAAAAGAACAAAGCTGGAGGCATCATGCTACCTGACTTCAAACTATACTACAGGGCTACAGTAACCAAAACAGCATGGTACTGTTACCAAAACACAGATGTAGACCAATGGAACAGAACACAGCCCTCAGAAATAATGCCACATATCTACAACCATCTGATCTTTGACAAACCTGACAAAAACAAGAAATGGGGAAAGGATTCCCTATTTAATGGTGCTGGGAGAACTGGCTAGTCATATGCAGAAAGCTGAAACTGGATCCCTTCCTTACACCTTATACAAAAATTAATTCAAGATGGATTAAAGACTCAAATGTTAGACCTAAAACCATAAAAACCCTAGAAGAAAACCCAGGCAATATCATTCAGGACATAGGCATGGAGAAGCACTTCATGTCTAAAACACCAAAAGCAATGGCAACAAAAGCCAAAATTGACAAATGGGATCTAATTAAACTAAAGAGCTTCTGCACAGCAAAAGAAACTACCATCAGAGTGAACAGGCAACCTACAGAATGGGAGAAAATTTTTGCAATCTACTCATCTGACAAAGGGCTAACATCCAGAATCTACAATGAACTCAAACAAATTTACAAGACAAAAACAAACAACCCCATCAACAAGTGGGTGAAGGACATGAACAGACATTTCTCAAAAGAAGACATTTATGCAGCCAAAAGACACATGAAAAAATGCTCATCATCACTGGCCATCAGAGAAATGCAAATCAAAACCACAATGAGACACCATCTCACACCAGTTAGAATGGCCATCATTAAAAAGTCAGGAAACAACAGATGCTGGAGAGGATGTGCAAAAATAGGAACACTTTAACACTGTTGTTGGGACTGTAAACTAGTTCAACCATTGTGGAAGTCAGTGTGGCGATTCCTCAGGGATCTAGAACTGGAAATACCATTTGACCCAGCCATCCCATTACTGGGTATATACCCAAAGGACTATAAATCATGCTGCTATAAAGACACATGCACACGTATGTTTACTGCAGCACTATTCACAATAGCAAAGACTTGGAACCAACCCAAATGTCCAACAATGATAGACTGGATTAAGAAAGTGTGGCACATATACACCATGGAATACTATGCAGCCATAAAAAATGATGAGATCATGTCCTTTGTAGGGACATAGATGAAGCTGGAAACCATCATTCTCAGCAAACTATCGCAAGGACAAAAAACCAAACACCGCATGTTCTCACTCATAGGTGGGAATTGAACAATGAGAACACATGGACACAGGAAGGGGAACATTACACACCGGGGACTGTTGTGGGGTGGCGGAAGCAGGGAGGGAAAGCATTAGGAGATATACCTAATGTTAAATGACGAGTTAATGGGTGCAGCACACCAACATGGCACATGTATACATATGTAACAAACCTGCATGTTGTGCACATGTAGCTTAAAACCTATAGTAAAAAAAATAAAAATAAAAATAAAAAGAATTCAAGTCCTGATTTCATTCTTTCCAATATTACAAACTATCCCAAAGGCTTAAAAATGTATATGTTGGGCCAGGTGCAGTTGCTCATGCCTGTAATCCCAGCACTTTGGGAGGCTGAGGCGGGCAGATCACAAGGTCAGGAGTTCGAGACCAGCCTGGCCAATATGGAGAAACCCTGTCTCTACTAAAAATACAAAAATTAGCTGGGCGTGATGGCACACGCCTGTAGTCCCAGCTACTCTGGAGGCTGGGGTAGGAGAATCACTTGAACCCAGGAGGCAGAGGTTGCAGTGAGCGAAGTTTGTGCCACTGCACTCCAGCCTGGGTGACAGAGCGAGACTCCATCTCAAAAATAAATAAATAAATAAATAAAATATCTACATTGGCCGGGCACTGTGGCTCACACCTGTAATCCCAGCACTTTGGGAGGCTGAGAGGGGTGGATCATGAGGTCAAGAGATTGAGACCATCCAGGCCAACATGGTGAAACCCCGTCTCTACTAAAAATACAAAAATTAGCTGGGCGTGGTGGTGCATGCCTGTAGTCCCAGCTACTCTGGATGCTGAGGCAGGAGAATCACTTGAACCCAGGAGGCAGAGATTGCAGTGAGCCGAGATCGCACCACCGCACTCCAGCCTGGCTACAGAGTGAGACTCTGTCTCAAAAAAAAAAAAAAGTCTACGATACATTTTGCTTCCCACTGTCTGGAAAGTTCATTGAAAGACATAATAAATGCTACCAGTTATTAAGTGGCTATTACATGCCAGGCATTACACCAAGTGCTTTATATACATTGACTCTGACCTGCACAGCAGTTACTCACTTCATTCTACAGATGAGGAAACTGAGCGTTTCCTCGGGCCTCCAAGCCAGTTGAATGCATGTTGGAGCCACTATTTAGGTCATCTGTCTAAAAAAGGCTTGCATTTTCTGCTGCTCGGGGCCATTACTACAGCACCTTTGTCAGGGTTTGTTGGTACCTGGTCCAGGGCTCTCCAAGTCCAAACAGGAGGTCCTCTCCTAGCCCAGGAAGAATGTGAGGGAGCAGAGCACTGCACTCCCAGGAGACAGGCTGCCTCTACCAGTCCTGGAGAGAAGTTGGTGAACATTGCAGTTCCTTGTGTACAGGCTGATTCTGAGGAAGGGATTGGCACATGTATTTAACTTGAAGGAATAAGGAACTTAGGCTTAGAGGCCAGGGAAACACCAGAGTCCAGAGTGGGGTAGAGAGGTCCCTGCTTCTCTAACTGCAAGTAAGACAAAGGAACAGCAGCCTGATGCACAATGACCACATTTAGATTGCCGACCATTCCGTGGTGGTTTCAAGGATGCTGGACCCATTCAAAGCTTTGAATCAGGATCAGAACAGACTTACAGGACCACGTGTCATAAGGATGCTGACCCAGAACTTCTCCCTGACACAGGACGTAAGAGAATGTTAGGACTCATTCCTACAGGCAACTCACTAATCCCAAATGCCCCATCCGGGGTGGAGGGGGGGGAATGCCACAAGGCACCAGAGTCTTCATCACTCAACGTGACAAGAGAGGAGTTGGTCTCCTTAGGAAGGTGAGTCATTAATACCTCCAGCTCTTCAGCCTTCAGAATTAATCCTGCATTTCAGCTTCTTAAGTCTTTATGGATATAAAACATGCTGACTAGTCTCATCCTCAGTTTGCTTAGTTTCTCTCTCATTTGGAGAGAAATGTTAAGAATCATTAAACGAGGCTGTCTGTTGCTACTGATTTGCAGCTGTGTGTCTACTGAGATAACACCAAGTGGAAATCTGGACACTTCAGGCCCCGATGTCTGTTTCCTAGACAAAGACTATGGTGATTAGATTGGAGTTCTTGAAACAACACACCAGCTCAGCTTTTGAAACTTTGTGGCAGATTTTAAATTGGAACTCATATTGACTAAGCATCCAACCTTACAAGTGAAGCACTGGAACTAAGAGAGCTGGAAGATAACTAAAAGAATAGAAATTGCTTATTTGGGGAAATGGCTTTATTTCCCTCATCTTCAGGGGACAGTAAATCTGTTTCTAAGAAGGGGGATGAGGCAGACATGGGTTGTAATCCCAGCTCTGTGCTTACAATATGTACGACTTTTGTTAAGGAACTTAACTGCCCTGAGACTGTTTCCTCAGCTATAGTAATAACAGCTTACACCATGCTTGTGAAGATTAAATGAAGTACCTTGCTTAGCACGGTGTGTAGTGCTTAATACACGCTGAAAACCCTTCTTTGATTAACTAAACAAAAGAACACAGCAGCTTGTTAGGATATTTTTATTTGAAAGGTACTACATGATCCTAGGACCCTCATTAGAAATTTTTAAATATTTCACTTCCAGAGTAAAATTCAGAGGCAAAAGAAATGAAACATAGCATGAGATGTAGAATTGCTTTTGGAAAATTTCAACTAATTTTTGTCAACTAATATTCTTAAAAAATTAGTTCAGGTTCAGTGGCTCACACCTATAATCCTAGCACTTTGGGAGGCTGAGGAGGGAGGATCACCTGAGGCCAAGAGCTCAAGACCAGCTTAGGCAACATAGCAAGACTCCATCTCTACAAAAAATAAAATAAAAAATTAACCAGGCATGATGGTGCACCTATAGTCCCAGATATTCAGGAGGCTGAGACAAGAGGATCACTTGAGCCTAGGAGTTCAAGGCTGCAATAAGCTATGATAGCACCACTGCACTCCAGCCTGGGCAACAGAATGAGACTCTGTCCCTAAAAAAATAAAAATTAAAAAGTTAAAAATTAGTTGATTCCTCTGAGCTCCCATTTCTCGCTCTATAATTAGAAAATGTTCTGTTCCTTTGATCTATGTCTCTGTTGTGGTACCAGTACCATGCTGTTTTGGTTACTGTAGCCTTGTAGTATAGTTTAAAGTCAGGTAGCATGATGCCTCCAGCTTTGTTCTTTTGGCTTAGGATTGACTTGGCGATGCGGGCTCTTTTTTGGTTCCATATGAACTTTAAAGTAGTTTTTTCCAATTCTGTGAAGAAAGTCATTGGTAGCTTGATGGGGATGGTATTGAATCTATAAATTACCTTGGGCAGTATGGCCATTTTCACGATATTGATTCTTCCAATCCATGAGCATGGAATGTTCTTCCATTTGTTTGTATCCTCTTTTATTTCATTGAGCAGTGGTTTGTAGTTCTCCTTGAAGAGGTCCTTCACATCCCTTGTAAGTTGGATTCCTAGGTATTTTATTCTCTTTGAAGCAATTGTGAATGGGAGTTCACTCATGATTTGGCTCTCTGTTTGTCTGTGATTGGTGTACAAGAATGCTTGTGATTTTTGTACATTAATTTTGTATCCTGAGACTTTGCTGAAGTTGCTAATCAGCTTAAGGAGATTTTGGGCTGAGACAATGATGCCGCATAGCTACAACTATCTGATCTTTGACAAACCTGACAAAAACAAGAAATGGGGAAAGGATTCCCTATTTAATAAATGGTGCTGGGAAAACTGGCTAGCCATATGTAGAAAGCTGAAACTGGATCCCTTCCTTACACCTTATACAAAAATTAATTCAAGATGGATTAAAGACTTACATGTTAGACCTAAAACCATTAAAATCCTACAAGAAAACCTAGGCAATACCATTCAGGACATAGGCATGGGAAAGGACTTCATGTCTAAAACACCAAAAGCAATGGCAACAAAAGCCAAAATCGACAAATGGGATCTCATTAAACTAAAGAGCTTCTGCACAGCAAAAGAAACTACCATCAGAGTGAACAGGCAACCTACAGAATGGGAGAAAATTTTTGCAATCTACTCATCTGACAAAGGGTGAATATCCAGAATCTACAATGAACTCAAACAAATTTACAAGAAAAAAACAAACAACCCCATCAAAAAGTGGGCAGAGGACATGAACAGACATTTCTCAAAAGAAGACATTTATGCAGCCAAAAAACACATGAAGAAATGCTCATCATCACTGGCCATCAGAGAAATGCAAATCAAAACCACAGTGAGATACCATCTCACACCAGTTAGAATGGCCATCATTAAAAAATCAGGAAACAACAGGTGCTGGAGAGGATGTGGAGAAATAGGAACACTTTTACACTGTTGGTGGGACTGTAAACTAGTTCAACCATTGTGGAAGTCAGTGTGGCGATTCCTCAGGGATCTCGAACTAGAAATACCATTTGACCCAGCCATCCCATTACTGGGTATATACCCAAAGGACTATAAATTATGCTGCTATAAAGACACATGCACACGTATGTTTACTGCGGCACTATTCACAATAGCAAAGAGTTGGAACCAACCCAAATGTCCAACAACGATAGACTGGATTAAGAAAATGTGGCACATATACACCATGGAATACTATGCAGCCATAAAAAATGATGAGTTCGTGTCCTTTGTAGGGACATGGATGAAACTGGAAAACATCATTCTCAGTAAACTATTGCAAGGACAAAAAACCAAACACCGCATGTTCTCACTCATAGGTGGGAATTGAACAATGAGAACTCATGGACACAGGAAGGGGATCATCACACTCCGGGGACTGTTATGGGGTGGGGGGAGGGGGGAGGGACAGCATTAGGAGATACACCTAATGCTAAATGACGAGTTAATGGGTGCAGGAAATCAACATGGCACATGGATACATATGTAACAAACCTGCACATTGTGCACATGTACCCTAAAACCCTAAAGTATAATAAAAATAATAATAATAATAATAATTTAAAAAAAAAAAAAGAAAATGTTTGTCATGCTTTCATCTCCTCCTCTCTGAAAATGTCTACCAAGCTTCTCATCATTGGAAGTTATCCAAGTCTGAAATTATCAAGGCACTGTGTGAAAAGCCAGTGAAGTGCACTGTTTAACAATGCAGCTGAACAATGGTCACACCTGGATTTGAGCCCCTCCTGTACGCTTTCCAGCTCTGTGATGGGTAGTTAAACAATCTAAGCCTCCATTTCCTCATCTACAATATGAGGACGATATCTTAGTATATATCTTACAATATTATCTTGAGGATTAAATGAGATAAAGTAGCATAGCATCTAGTAAGAAATCATGTTAGCTATCATTATTATTCATAAGTAATTCACAACACATGTGACTGCTTCATAACACACTACTTAAGAAGAGGGTGTGAATCTGATAATACACTATTCTCAAAATTTCATAAGCAAAAAAAGTATGTAAGTAAATATGAAAAACCACATAGAAGGCATATTCTTTTTTTAGCATTTATCTTTCAGTAAATATGACAGCAACATTTTCCCTCTTACATATAAATCACATATAAATGATTGACACTTTTTACACCAAAAATAAGCAGTTGTTTCCCATCTATTCAGATAGCTTTCTCTGATTTAAAGAAGTTTTTGGCCGGGTGCGGCGGCTCACGCCTGTAATCCCAGCACTCTGGGAGGCTGAGGCGGGCAGGTCACTTGAGGTCAGGAGTTCAAGACTAGGCTGACCAACTTGAGGAAACACCATCTCTACTAAAAATACAAAAATTAGCTGGGTATGGTGGCTTGTGCCTGTAATCCCAGCTACTCAGGAGGCTGAGGCAGGAGAATCACTTGAACCCGGGAAGCAGAGGTTGCAGTGAGCTGAGATTGCCACTGCACTCCAGCCTAGGTGACCGTGTGAAACACCATCTCAAAAAAAAAAATTAAGTTTTCATTTCACATATACATTCTTAGAATAATACATGGAGCAACTACAAATAACAGCATACATTACAAAGAAACTTAAAACTATCCTGATCAATCAGTTTAATCAAACCAAGTTTTCAGAAATGTCTGTCAAATTTAACCTGGGGCTACAGATAGCACCATCCACACCTAGAATTGCCAACCAACATATTCTGGTTGGCCAGTGTTGTAGGAAGTCTTATCTAGAAAACAAAACTCATGAATTTCCAGACCCAAAGTGGAAAGAGATTAACTCTTGCCCTGAAGATAAATCACTTCCCGGTGTTTTCACTTTCAGACTTCTAATATTTTCCCTGCCTTTGACTGTAACCAGATCTGTTACATGTCTAGAATAAGGATAATTAATTACACTATGATTCAGAATTAAAATGAGAACCCATAGGCTAGGATCTCTTCATTGTAACCCCAATGGCATCATCCACTTTACATGACTGGTGATGACTTTGCTGACATCTAACATATCTTTGAAGAACATCTTTAAAGCATGAGAAGAGGCTCGATATAAATTAGGTTGCCGGTAAGTAATCCAAGAGAAGTAGAAACACGTACTTCTCTGGCTGCAAATGAAGTTGTTAAGCCAGCAGCTGTTGCCAGGCTGATTACAGTATTAATCAGTGTTAAGAGTCTGACATGTTCTGGCCGGGCGCGGTGGCTCACACCTGTAATCCCAGCACTTTGGGAGGCCGAGGCGGGTGGATCACGAAGTCAGGAGATCGAGACCATCCTGGTTAACATGGTGACACCCCATCGCTACTAAAAATACAAAAACGAAATTAGCCGGGTGTGGTGGCAGGCGCCTGTAGTCCCAGCTACTCGGGTGGCTGAGGCCGGAGAATGGCGTGAACCCGGGATGCGGAGCTTGCAGTGAGCCGAGATGGTGCCACTGCACTCCAGCCTGGGTGACAGAGTGAGACTCTGTCTCAAAAAAAAAAAAAAAAAGAGTCTGACAGGTTTATTCTTTCTTTTTCTCCCTAGGATATATAAATAGCACATAGGTAGGAACCTTTTAATGCAGCAACTACAGAATGATTAAGAAAGCAGTGCCTGCCTTCTCTCTGCTCACACACTCACGTAAGAAAGAACTCCACTCTTACCTATTGATCACGGTGCTATAGAAGTAGACATTATTTTTGAGAACTCATGGACACAAAGTAGGGAACAACAAACACTGGGGCCCACTTGAGGATAGAGTGCGAGAGGAGGCAGAGGAGCAGAAAAAATAACTATTGGGTACTGAGCTTAGTACCTGGGTGACCAAATAATCTGTACACAAACCCATGACACAAGTTTACCTATATAACAAACCAGCACATGAACCTAAATACCCCTGAACCTAAAATAAAAATAAAAGTTAAAAAGACCTACTATTTGATAGCAAACGAGGTGACAATTGTCAGTAATAACTTAATTGTACATTTTGTAATATCTAAAAGTGTAAACTGGATTGTTTATAACAGAAAATATAAATGCGAGGGGATGGCTGTTCCATTCTCCATTATGTGATTATCACACATTGCATGCCTATATCAAAACATATGTACCCCATAAATATAAATACCTAGCATGTACCCACAAAAACTAAAAATTAAAAGAAAATAATTTTTCTTAAAGAAAGAAATAGACATTTTTCGTTCTTCCAGTTATCAAGTGCACTGCTGTTTCCTAACACTGTTGGTTTTTCTCCATCTCAGTATCCTTGTTACATTAGGGAACAGCTAAATCAGGACCCTTCGAAGCTTCCAGATCATCGTAAGAGCATCTGCTGGTGCAGTAGAGTCTTGGGGTGAAGGATTTGTATCTACAGAACCCCTGAGTCACAGTATCCACCCTCTGCTTCAAATCATCTATTAGTAGAGGACTCATTGACCTGGGAAAAAGTTCATAGTTGAACAGCTCTAGATAAAATAATGTTATTATTTGTGTTGAGTCAAAACTGGCCTTCGGGAATCCCACTCTTTTGTACAAGTTCTGTACTTGACAGCAGTGGAAGTTTCAATATAAAAAATAGAAATATCCCCAAAGATGGCCTTTGATGAGGAATTCCTTGATAGGATTAGCTGTTACTTCAAACTCTCCGCAGGAGGGTAGGTACTGAACGTGAGGGAGGCCTGAAAATAGGTGGTAGGGCCCCAGACACCAGACTGGGGTTCTGGAACAATTTTTTAATTCCTGGGTAACCCAGCACAGATTACAGAACTAGAAGAAATAAGAAGTTGTTGTTTTAAGGCAGTTAATTTTTAAGTTATCTCTGGAGTGGTTTTTTTTAGTCCAACAGTATAGATAAGTGAAACATGCACATATATTTAGTTTCAAATAAAACTTCATAGACTAACCAAAGCCTATTCCCAGATTTCTTAGACAACCTTCAGACCAAGTTTGGAATCCCTGGAATGGAATGCTCCCAGGCCCCAGTCTTACAAACTTAGGGCTACATCTCCCAATATTTGTCCCAAGTGATGCTCCTCTTTATGCCTCTCTCTTATTATTCCCTCTGTTCGGAATGCCATCTCCCACCCCCTTTCTTCTTACCCAGAATCTACCCATCCTTGAGGCCCATGCCATGCTCCCCTTCCTCTAACAGACCTTTCCTCTCCTCCTAGCGCTGCAGTCACCACCAGCAATAGCCATATGTGGAATGGGCTTCAGAAAGGCCTTTGCTACCAAGGTCTCACCCCTCTTCGGCTCCCAATAGCATTCTTTCACAGTTGTTTCATGACACCTGGAGCCTCCCTGTTATCATGATATGTACACTACCAGGGTCTTCCCAAAAGTGCTCTGAGGAACTGTGTTTCCCTCATCTCTGCATGCCCTGTAGTGCCTCAGACTGTCATGGCAGCGTCGCCAGGACTTTTTCCAATCCTTCTCCTTCTAACTCCGTGGTATAGGCCTGGCTTAGATTAATGATGCCATCAGAACTGGTATCACAACCAGGTCTTTGTGCTCATCTTATTCTCACACCTGGAAAGCAGCATAAGAGCAGTATCTGCACACGTGCAAGTCCTCTTCATAGGAAAACTCGAGTCTTCCGAAAGCTCAGGACTTGAGTCAAATGGTCCTGCTCCCCGCTTGATTCCTGAGTTCAGTATTAAATGTTTCCTAACTGGATGAACCCGAGCAGACTATTAACCCCTCTATGTTATGTTTTCCTCATTTAAACATTGGAGTTGTTCCAATCTTGTAACGTTGCTTTGTGTTTTAAATGCCATGTATATTCAACACCCATCGAGTGACCAACACATAACACATTCTATAAAATGTTGGGATAAAAAAATGCTCTAGTGTCTGACTATTGTTATGTTACTGCAGATCCACTCTGCCTCATTATGACCTTGTTGAGTGGGACTTCTTGTATTTATTATTACCTTTTTTTTGCAAAGAGGAAAATTCTAAAATAATTTACTATTTAAATTTAAATCTAAGAATTCTTATATTTGAAGGAAAAGCTACCGTATTGAGAGCTCAATATCAAACTATTGATATAGTTTCATATCAAAGTCTATGCTCCTCTCAAACATTACACTAGAACAGAGTTCATTAGTCATTCTCTTTGTCTTTCTCCTGAGGTTGTTATTTTTGGTCTTAATATTAAACGAGACTAAACACTAACAATTTAACCTCCCTCTCTTTTCACAATAGCAATGTTCGTGTCCTTAAAACTGAATGCCACATGGCTGACACAGTGCCGTTGGCAGACTTTACACCTTGGTCCTGTTTGCTTTGGAAAGACCAAATGGAAAATAAAGTCTGTGCATCACTCAAGCTGTTATGCCTCATTCTTACTGGAAAAAAAGAAGGTGATGACTGATTTATCCAAACTTGGTTAAGACATCTGGTCTATTTTATATCCTTCTCACAATCAAGGGGCACAGTTTTATGGCCAAAAAAAAGGGATTATGATACATCAAGCATTGTAATAAGCAATACAATAGCAGGAGAGGACATTAGAAAATCTCTATTTATAGTCAAGACACTATTATTAGTAAGATTTTTTTATGCCAAGATTGTAAAGAGTGAGTGTCTATAGCCTGAAGACTAGGTTGTACAATTGACACTCTGATTTGGTTCTTGAATATGTTATTAGACACAGAAATAACTCTTTGGAAAATTGGTTATTTTGAAGATGAAAATGATACATTCAACCCATGCAAATTCTAACACCACCAGCCCAGCAGGGTGGGACCAGCAGGGTGAGCCAGGAATGGTACCCTATCAGCAGAGGTCCTATGTCCTGTGTGCTGGTTTATCTCTTACAAGGAGTAGACATTGAGTACATTGAAGTGGATCAAGACAGAGATCTAGCATATTTCTTCTGTGCAGAGGCAAGAACCACCTCATATCTACAATGATAATGAAAAAGAAAAGCACTTCATTTAATTTCTTTTCATACTTGTACATCCCAACTCCTTAGAGGGCTTTTCTGCTTTCAACACGAAAAGAACCACATAATCCAAAGAAGGCTCCAGTCGAAAGGGTCTTCAGAGGTTACCTAATCCCAGTGCTTTACAGAGAGTATGTTGCTATCCAGACAACTGACTTGCGTAGGCCACACAGCTAATATGTGCTCAAACTTGAATTACTTCTAATTTCATAGGTTGGGTGATTTTAATTAAATTGTTGACAAAGTCACTTTCTCTAAATAAGTGCTTATTGATCCAGGAGATTAACTGAACTCCTGTGATTGGGGTTCTTATGGGATGTGCAGTCAAGTGGGCCTGATGCCAGTCAGCTGAAACACCCTGTGCAGACCATGTTCCACACTTAGCAAGTAGCCCCATCACCCAGGCAGATGACCTCTTACTTTATAACCAGGGTTTTCCTCTGTCTTCCAGTTCCTGCTCACAAAGAGCAACAAATAAGACTACACCTGGGAAAACAGCATGACCCCTTTATTCTATAAAGCATGGGTGAGTAGGATCATCTTTCAGCAGGGAGGATGACATGTTATAAACTGAGTCACTGTTTTGGGCTGAATTGGGTTCCTTAAAATATATTGAAGTCCTTCCCCCCAGTACTTGTGAATGTGACCTTATCTGCAAATAGATGACTTAACTTAAGATGATCAAGTTAAGATGAGGTGATTAGGGTAGGCCCTAATCCAATCACTGGTGTCCTTACAAAAAAAGGGAAATTTGAATACAGACACCCTCAGAGACAGTGCATGTGAAGATTGGGCTGATACTTCCTCAAGCCAAGGAACGCTAAAAAAAAGCCCAGCAAACCACCAGCGGCTGGGTAAGAGGCCTGGACAGATCCTCCCTCACTGCCTTTAGGAACCAACCCTGCTGATAACCTTGATCTCGGACTTCCAGCCTCCAGAACCAGCAGACAATAAATTTCTGTTGTCTAACCAACCCAGTTTATGGTGCTTTGTTTGACAGTCCTAGCAAACTAATCCTGTTGCCACATCTGAAAAGGAGGGCTTGAGCTGATGGATCTTACCAGTCCTTCCAGCTGGTTTAAGTGGAACCGTCCACAGTGCCATACAGGATTGGGATGCACAGGGGCTCTGAGCCCACTCCTGACTCTGAGAAACCTGACTGTGGTCATGGGAAGGCGGGGCCACATCTCTCAGGCAAGAAACCTATTCATTAAGCACCTATGATGTGTTAGGCACCAGGACACAGCCATGAGCAGGAAGACGTAGTCCCTGCCAAGGAGGACCCAGAGTTTCCCAGGAAGATCAGCTCTATACAAGTGACTGCAAGTGTGATGCGTGCTGTGGAACAGAGGCTGTCCTGGGGAAATCAGTCTATGGGCCAAGGGAGACTTTCATAAGCCAATGAGGTTTACACAGAGATGGGGAATGGAGGCGAGGATTTAGCACCCAACAGAGTAAGGAGGGGAGGGCACAGTGTGTGTGCTGCAGGCAGGGCCGGCGCAGAGCTCGCAGGGTCTCCCCTTTCTCTAAGGAAAGGGGCTATCTAGATAGGCAGAAGGGGGAGAATGTAGGGCTGGAAACAGAAGGAGCAAGAGTGTCCTGTGGGATATGATGACAGTCAGTCACAGCTGACATGAGCCCTGCTGCCTGCCTAGGCCACCAGTGCTGAGGAGACAGTGATCACAGCTGCCACAGCAGCTCATGTTTCAAAAGAAACCTACTCTTCCAGACTCACGACATGAGTCACTTCCAAACTTCAAAGATATATTTAAGACTTCTCTTGGGCCTGATGGCTGTCTTTCTGTTTTATACTTAAAAATGGAGTCTAGCAGGCTGAAAAGATAAATTATAAATAAGCATGTATTATTTAATGTAAACCACAAAGCCAATTTTCCTTTCCAACACTTTTTGGTTGTTAGGCTTCTGTGAGAGTGTCTTCCATGTGTTTGTTTGAAAACAGCAAAGAATAGTTTGATTAAAAAAAAAAAAGTTTACGTAGGCTGGGTGTGGTGGCTCACACCTGTAATTCCAGCACTTTGGGAGGCCAAAGTGGGCAGATCACCTGAGGTCAGGAGTTTGAGACAGCCTGGCCAAGATGGTGAAACCCCATCTCTACTAAAAATATAAAAATTAGCTGGGCATGGTGGCGCATGCCTGTAATCCCAGCTACTTGGGAGGCTGAGACGAGCGAATCACTAGAACCCAGAAGGTGGAGGCTGCAGTGAGCCGAGATCACACCACTGCACTCCAGCCTGGGAGACAGAGCGAGACTCCGTCTCAAAAAAAAAAAAAAGTACATAAAAGCAAAGATTCACAGAATACTAAACACCCATTCAGTTGGTTTCTGAAGAATGGAGACAGCATCCTAACAGGATGAATATTGTGATGCTGTCTTTCCTTCTCCCTCCCTCATGACATCCCAGGAACACAGGCTTCCTTCTGGGCAGTTGGGTTTTCCACATCTTAGGGGAGGCTGCAACATCGGGCTGCAGCAGCTGCCACACAGGGTACAAGCGTGGGGACGTTCAAAGGAACACACAGAGTGGACAGGTCCAGATTCAAGGGGACAGGGCTCGTGATGTAGCTTCCCGTGTCCCCACCCAACACCCATGACAAGGAAGGTGGAAGAGGAGCACGCAGACTCCAGTGTGGGGCATGTGCTCTCTCCATACTCCCACTCGTCCTCCAGGTCTCAGGTGGAGACTGAGAGGGAACCTTTCCTACACCAGCCTGTCTGTGTCCACCTCCCTGTCTTACTGCTCCTGTGACTGGGCTTCTTTCTGACATCATGAGGTACATCGTCTGTGATGATGTAGCAACAGTTTACCAACTCTCTGTCCTGCTGGACTGTAATCTCCACAAGGTGGGGATAGTGTCCCTTTTGTTCACCACCATATTCCCCAGTCCTTAATACAGTGCCTGACAACCAATGGGCCCTCAATGAATCTGTGGTGACAGCTCCCTATATTCATTACTTGGTGTAAAAACTTCTGGGAAAAAGTTCCAAAGGAAGATGCCTATGAAGCACATGGTGGGCGGAGACAGTGAATGTTTTTTCATTTGGGTGGCAGACTCACATTAACCAACCTCAAAGAGAATAATGTATAACATCAGAATGCCACTTTGTTCATCTTACAATGGGAATCACAGCTGAATACTCAAGCCAATATGGCCCATTCATTCTTTCCCTGTACATCGATCTACAAGGCAAGGCAAATTACAATCACAAGATTATATAGTGAATGAGGAACCAAAATCAAATGCAAAACGGCATCATGCTAATATAGCCATGTGTACTTTTATCTACAATTGAGAAAGCCTTTCCCTTGGGACCCCAAGAATCCAAACCAATTCACTGAGAAGGCCTCTTGGTCAGAGTGGGCAGACAGGTGGGCTGGCCTTTGTCTGTTGCCTGCCTTCCTAGGCCCTCCATGACTGCTCCCCACTTCTGACTGACACATAATCTTCCTATAATTGCTTAATCATCCAACCAGGACTTGTTCTCCTGGGAACGTAACTTTGGGCATTTTTCTTCTGCTCTTTTTTGCATTATTAATAAGAACAGCTAATATTTATTGAGTATTTAGTATGTGCCAGGCACAGAGCAAAGCTCTTTACATGTATTTTAAAAAATCCTCACAGCAACCCCAGAACATAGGGATTTTTATTATTCTCATTTTAATGATGAGGAAACTGAGGCTTAGCAATGTTAAATAACTTATTGTTGGTTGGTCATACAAAAAAACAAGTGGTGGAACCATTTATAATGCCAATGATTTCCAAATTCATGAGGGAACTGGAGGCTTCTCCAGATTTTGTCCCCTGTAGTGACTATGTGGAGGAAACTGGAGAGATAAGATCCTCAGATTGTTTTCATTCATCACCAGAGCACTTCATTTTCACCTTACAATGTGCCTGGCACATTCTATGGAACTTGAAAGCATTTGTCTCACACCATTCGTGTTCACACCCAACTTCCTTAGGATAAAAGAGCACAAGCGTCTTAATGTCCTTGCCCAGAGTAAGTTGGTGTCAGCTGAAGATGTACTTATGTCAGCATTCTCTCTCCCAAGTCCCACACTTATCACACTAAAGGTACAGAAACATCCTACTCCATTTTTCAAGGAGGAAGATAAAATATCTTCAACAACGTACCTCCAAATATCTCAAGAACAAAATAACTCAAGAACACCACCACCAGTTCTGGCCAATTGATCCAATTCAATTCAACAAACATTATTTCGGGCAGTGTAGCAGGGATTGCTAGCTGTCTCTCAAAATGTATTCTTCCCTTCTTTTTAATAAAAGGATTCTGACTTTTTTCCCTAATCCATGCATATTTCCCAGTCTCTGTTGCAGCCACCTGTCACATGTCACTGTTCCAACCACTGAGCTGGAAACAGTAGTGTTATGTGGTACCTTCAGTAAGACTCATGAATAGAGAGGGGCCCCCTTTTTCTCCCCTTTTCCTCCTTCCTGTCCTAGAATGGTTGAACAGCTGGAGCTCTAGCAGCCTTCATGGACCATGAGGTGACCATGGGAATGGTAGCCAACCACAGCAGAATGGAAAAATAGAGTGTGGTTTTAGCACTGTAGGTCCAGCATACCAGCCCTGGACTATATATTCACATTTCCTAATGAGAAAGAAATATATGTGTCTGTTTTTCATGCTGCTTTTGTTTGAAGCCAGAATTATCTGAGAGAAGCTTCTACTGCGTGCCAGGCATTAGGCTGGAGAAAAATCTCCCTCTACCTCCCCTAACCACACACACACATAAACAAGAAAATAAATCATTTGGATGTATACGCAAAGCCTGATATAATGAAGTAATCACAGATCACACCAATCACAAGCATTTCTTCCATAAATTTTACAGAAATGCTTCAGAGGACCCCGGAATTCTGTTACACGGCCTCAAATCTATGCATTTACAGGACCCCGGAATTCTGTTACAGGGTCTCAAATCTATGCATTTACAGGACCCCGGAATTCTGTTACACAGTCTCAAATCTATGCGTTTACAGGAGGTTTTCTACCACACAAAAGAAAGGTGATTCTTTTTTCCCTGAACCTACAAAGTGAGGTCCAGCTTCCCATTGCTTATTGCTTTTAAAGTCCATTACACTGAAAAAATAATGACCTCAAAACCAGTAGGAGTATTTTTTTCTTCTCCATCCCACCTGCTAAAAAATAAAGTTCTAGAAGCCTGCTTACCTATATTTTTAGTTTACTTTTCCTCAGGAAGTCTCATAATAATAAGTAAAATTCCTGTGACTTTGATAAGCTTTGAATTATGCTTTGAAAATAAAGCCTTTTGTAGTTTACTGAAAGGTATTAGGCTCTGAGACTGTAAAAAAGATGCCTAGATACTGATGCCCAGGTTAAACTGGCCCATTTACCAGAATATAATGAAAGCCCTTAGCTGATGGATAACAGTGCACATTCTGCGATTGAGATACTGACAAACATGTCAAATAGGCATTTGGGTGAAAAGAGACAAAATAGTTGCCTATATTGAAGAGTTTTTCTTCTAAAAGTTTTCTTTGGACAAGCAAAAGTCAAATTGCCCTTTGAACTACAGTGACTTGAGTACTGAAATCAGCTATAGGAACATCAGGGAACACCCAGGGTTCAGGGTGAGCCCAGAACCGCAGCCAGGACTTCCAAGTGAATTGATTGGCTCTATTTTCCAGACCCCACACCAGGCTCCCTGCCATCAGGGAGGTTCAGAGTTCGTGGCTCATCTCACCGCCTGCCTCAGCTGGCTCCATACAGCGCACCTTGGGCCTGGGTATCATCCGACCTTTTAGTGATTTCTCACTTAGCACACTTTAAAGTATTTTTGTCTCTGGGTTACTAGTTGTTGGTTTGAGCCCTTTGTGAATAATCCGTAAGCATTAAATATCTTTTACCTTTCTTTCACTTCCAAATGACTGGGATGGAGGCTCAGGGTCTGGTGGTAGCAGTGGTGCTGAGCTCAGCTGGGAGCCACTGTCCTTGGCCAGCCTCAGGTTACAAAACCACAGCTACTGCTGGAGAAAAAGAACTAACCCACTAAGACAACCCTCAGAGAAGCAGCTGGAAGGAGAGAGCCACCAGGTAGAGATTCTAAAATCTGATGGCTTTGACCTGCCTGGCCCGTTCCTCTAGCCACTCCTTCCTGGGGGAGAAGGAAATGGGAGGGGCGGGGCTTTACCCTGCGAGGTCCTTCACTCTCCTCAGATGACACAGCCCCAAAAATGTGAGCTGCCCTTTGAGTGATTTGGAAGGAGTCAACACAGAAGGCTTATCATTAAACTTTAACCCTCACCTACTTCTAGAATAGCTTGGGGTCAGCTCACTGCCTTCTGAAGCAGGCTTTTGAGTCTTCCCATCTCCCTCTCTTATCAGGACGACACTGATTAAGTTTGGGGTCGAGAGAAGTTGAAGATTATTCTTAAGAAAAAGGAAGATGTTAAGGGTTGAACTGTGCCCCAACCCCCAGCTTCGCCACCACTTCCCCCAGCTCCACTCCAGATTCATATGTTGAAGTCCAAACCTCAGCTCCTCAGGATGTGACCGTATTTGAAAAAGAGTCCTTGCAGATGTGATTGGCTAAGACAGAGTCATCCTGGAGTGGGGTGGGCCCCGAATCCAGCTGGGCTGTGTCCTTATAAAAGAGGAAATTTGGACACAGACACAGGGAGAACACCAGTGTGAAGATGAAGGCAGAGACAGGAGTGATGCTCCCCCAAGCAAGGAACGTCAAAGATGGCCAGCAAAGCTGCAGAGCTGGGGAGAGGACTGGACAGAGTCTCCCCCAGAGCCTCAGGAGGAGCCAACCCTGCCTACACCTTGATCTCAGCCATCTAGCCTCCAGACTGTGAGACAGTCATTGTCTGTTGTTCAAGCCGCGCAGTCTGTGGTGCTTTGTTCCAGCATCCCTAAAAGTCTAATGTAGGAAGTAAATCTAATGACAGACCAGGCCAGTCAGAACCCAGATCCCCCCAAGCCCCGCTCTCCACCCCCAGGGAGTAACAGTGAGGGCCTTGTTTCTCACATACCCTAACCACATGTGGGCTATTGATGAACTTTGTGGATTTTCTCTCATCATGCCCCTCTATGGCAGGGTGAGGCAATCCTTGTGTCTGGGTGGATCTCTAAGAGCAAATGGACCAGTATAAAGGGCTTTGGGCCAGCTAAGGTTTTTGGTTTTTGCAACCTCCGCCTCCCGGGTTCAAGTGATTCTCCTGCCTTTGCCTCCTGAGTACCTGGGATTACAGGCGCATGACACTACACCAGGCTAATTTTTTTGTATTTTTAGTAGAGGCGGAGTTTCGCCCTGTTGGCCAGGCTGGTCTCGAACTGCTGACCTCAGTTGATCTGCCCACCTTGGCCTCCCAAAGTGCTGGGATTACAGGCATGAGCCACCACACCCAGCCCCAGCTAAGGTTTTGCTACTTGCTGTTCAGCTCCATGGCTGGCCCATCTGTCTTCCTGGACCTTGCACACTGAGCAGATCACAGGTAGCATACTTCTCTCCAGGACATCCTTAAGAGCACATGCCCCACAGAAACTCTCTGTCTCTGCTGCCCATAAATCCCATCCCACTGACACACTCCTGTCTGTTCACACCTTCTCTCTGAGAAGCTGGGGTTCTCAGCTTCTGTGCCGGGCATGGTGGCTCACGCCTATCATCTCAACACTTTGGGAGGTGGAGGCAGGAGAATCACTTAAGCCCAGCAGTTTGAGACCAGCCTAGGCTACATAGTAAGATATCATCTCTAGAAAAAATAAAAAATAAAAAATAAATTAGTCGGGCACAGTGGGGTGCACCTGTAATTCCTGCAGATGTGTGCCCACAGGTTATTGAAATCAACAACCTTGCCAACTCTGCTGGCTTCTTACCGAGCTCTTTCAATCCTCAAAGAGACTGGACTAGGAAATTCACATCTCCCACCACAAGGAATCAATCAGGTGAGCTGGGCCTCTAAATCCAATAAAATTGGCTTTCTCAAAATGTATTGGTAACTAGGGAAAAACAGAATTCTCAGGTTCGGAGTGGAAACAGCTGCAATTTTTCTCTAACCCCAAAGCACGGCCTCTCTGCTTATTCAGTGTGTGTCACAGAGTCCACTGCTTCTATGAGCCTGTTTTTGTCATCTGTGAAACAGGACTGAAACAATCACCAAGACATCATGAAGGTGCCATGAGACAGTGGCAACAGCGAACACTTACTGAACACCTTTTATTGTCACAACAACCCTCCGAGCTCAGTACTTCCACTCTCTGTGTTTTATCCAGAGGAAACTTCGTTGTACAGAGCTTGGTCACTCGCCCACATTTGCACTGTGAAGTGCTGGATCTAGGTTTCCAGCCCAAGCCCTGGCTCCAGAGTCCTCACCCATCCCTCTGCATGAAATGAGCTCAGTACCTGCACCCGGTAGGCACCCATAATTGGTGACATTCATTTCAGTGTCATCCTCAGACCCTGCAATGACCAAAGAGGGAAAGCCTTCTAGTAAAAAAGCTTACATTAAGAAAGCCCTCCCGAGGCTGAAGACCACCACTGTAATGGCATCTGTCCACTGTGCTGACCAGTCCCGACAGTTCCGGGATCATGAATATCAGGACAGAGATGGAGGCTGCCGAGTGCCACCCAGAGGAGATCTGAGTTGGGCAACAACTCCGCAGCGGTCTTTCACACCAGCATAACTTGAAATAGCTCCTGGGATGAGTTTACTCACATTTCTAATGAAATAGCCAACATTTCTGCTGACACGGATTAGTCCTTTGTTGCTATTTCCATTTGCTAGACAAATGTATTGAGATTTAGGGCCAAGATGTGAAGATTTTGGTTGTCAAAAACAAATAGTAGGCTGGGCATGGTGGCTCATGCCTATAATCCCAACACTTTGGGAGGTGGGGGCGGGAGAATCACTTGAGCCCAGCAGTTTGAGACCAGCCTAGGCTGCATAATAAGATCTCATCTCTACAAAAAATAAAAAATAAATCAGTCAGGCACAGTGGGGTGCACCTGTAATCCCAGCTACTCAGGAGGCTGAGGGAGGAGGATCACTTGAGCCGAGGAATTCAAGGTGGTAGTGAGCTATGATCTCACCACTGCATTCCAGCCTGGGAGGAACAAGACCCCATTGCAAACAAACAAAAAAACCACACACACACATACACACACACAAATAGTAATAATAGCTGACACTTGTAAGCCATTCAAATTGTGCTGGCCTCTTAAATATCAAGCACCTCTGCAAGGGAGATATTTTATCTACATCACATATATGGACATGGGCACCCAGGGAGGTAACTGAGCAGAGAAGATGAGATGGTCCCTGACTCGCTGCCCTCCACTCACTTGCCAGGCTTTCCTTCTGAGAGAGGCTGTCTTTGAGGAGCCCATAACAGAGCGAGCGTGTCTCTGAGGAATTTCCTGTGTGGTCAAGGGAACAAGAAGCCCTAGGACCTCCTCCCTCTCAGCCTGTTCCCAATCTCAGATCTCCTTAGGAAGCCACCAGCAGCCAGAGTGGAGCCTGAGACCAGGAAGCAAAGCCCGAGGGCTGACTCTTCTGCTCTGGGGTCGGGGGGGAAACAAATTATGTTTTTCTCTCTCTCTCTCTGAAGAGCTGATTTAGGCTTAAGGGACAGATAATAGGATGTAAAGTTAAGAGTAAGAGTCTACAGTCATTACTAGGACATCTTTGAGTGTTGTAGGACTTGGGCCTACCAGGGGCCTCAGTAAAGGGTGACTCCATATGGCCTGCCTGGTTGACCAGCAACTGCATTATCCATTCAGGGTAAAGCCTGTAGAAATAGAAGGCATTCACCTGTCTTTGTGGTCTTTGCACAGAACTCCCTGGGGAATTTCAAAGACCTTTGGAAAACTGCTTTGCTCTTCTATGTGAAAGAAGATGCCATCTATCTATCTAGCACCTGCTAGAAAAATGTTTTTTTGATCAATTAATGTTGAAATCTTACGTGATAGTTATAAACTTATACTAATACTTCACCAACCCTAATATTACTTAAAATATTTCTTTTTTTTTTTTTTTTTTGAGACGGAGTTTCGCTCTTGTCACCCAGGCTAGAGTGCCATGGCACCATCTCGGTTCACTGCAACCTCTGCCTCCCAGGTTCAATTGATTCTCCTGCTTCAGCCTCCTGAGTAGCTGGGATTACAGGCACCTGCCACCACACACGGCTAATTTTTGTATTTTTAGTAGCAACGGGGTTTCATCCTGTTGGCCAGGCTAGTCTCAAACTCCTGACCTTAGGTGATCCACCCACCTCAGCTTCCCAAAGTGCTGCGATTACAGGCATGAGCCACTGCACCCTGCCTACTTAAAATATTTCTTTTAACTTATTCTACAGACTGGTTTATATACCAAATGTTATTACAGCCTCAGGCACGCATTCTCTGAAATGTCAAGTAGCTTCAGATGTGAATCACGCAATTTAATAAAAGCAATCATTGATCAGTCTTTACTTTTTTAATGAAAAATGTTGCTCCCATATTAATATTCACTAGTTTCACATGTGAACATAGCTATGACATGAAATTTTAAATTCTGAGTTTCTATCATTTGAGTAATAGCAAAGCTGCTGAGTTTTTAAAGGTTGATTCACTTTAAATTACTTAATTTTAACTGTCAGGATCTCATCTTTCTCTAGACAAGTTTGGGGACCATCCATTCATTTGACAGTCAATTTCATATACCTTTTGTAGCTAAGGTACTTTGTTGTGATAAGTGACATTTATGTTAATGTCCCTGAAATACTATAAAAATTTGAAATACCTTCTCAAGGAAAAACAAAATTATTTTCATTTCTGTTTTGCTATATTTCCATTGAGTATTGCTACTGTATGCATGATATCACAGTATTAATTCATATATTATCAGGATATATAATTAATTGAAATACAATTTTCACCAATCATGTATAGAAAGCAGTCTACTACCCATAGAATGTTCCAGCAATAATGCTTGTTATTGGTTTTTTTTCTGTTAAATAATGATTCAAATTCTTCTTTAAGTGAGTCAACCTAGAATAAAATAATACAACGGCAAAAGTTTGCACACCCTGCCAGTTAATCATCTGAAAAGCCACAACTCAGTTTTTTACAAGCTGACCATCTGGGATGTTCACTTTCTCTATGACTTGGCCAGTTAAGTCATGCCTGCCAAACTTCTCTAGTATTTCCTTGTACTGAAGGAATCCTTCAACCATGGTAATGCCCGGGTCTTGACTGTGTATACAAGTTTCTAAGGGTGCTGTTTTTGCTCTGTTATGTTGCTATTAAATGGTTCTAAGATACTAAGTAAATATAAACAGAAACTGAACACCTATTGCTGTGGGGTCAATGACAAGTAATTTAAACAATCACTTTGTTTACTTGGAATCTGAGTTTAAAATCTAAAACAAGTAAACTCTGGCCAAAAAGAAGGAAAATGATTTCATGGTATATTCTTGTGAAAGTATTATGCCATTAATTTTGAATTTGCCAAATGAAGTAAGGAGGTTTACTAGGGATTTAGTTAAGAAGCTCTAGTAGTAGAAGGTTTGATGGACTTGCTTTTTCAGTGTATAGGGTCAGACTGACAGATCCCCTTCTGAGAAATCAATGTCCCAGGGTGGATCATCCAGTGACCCCCCCCCAACATATCCCCCACTTCCACCCATTTACACTGTGTGGCCTTTCCCCATTGGCTGTGATCTCCCCAGTATCCAGATCCTGCGTCACACCCCCTGAAGCCTGCAAAGTGGCACCTGTCTCCAATGCTGAGGGGAGCAAGAGAGTAAGTCCCCTGCCTGCACCCCCAACATGGAGGCTCCAGTCCAGGCCCCACTTAAAGCCATTGGATGCTATTGACATAGAGATGGCCCTAAATGTGCTGCAGGCCATGTGAGTCTCCCTGCTTGGATGACATTAGCCCGTCAGACCTAGAGCAAATAAGATCTGTTTCTACGTTGAGTGCTCACAATGTGCTAAGCACTGTATGTGGTGGCCTTACACAGCCACAGCGTTATTCCCAACCTACAGATATAGAAACAGAAACTTAGGTGAGAGAAGCTGCACGGGTTCACCCCGTGCAGCAGTTGTTCTGAACCACTGCGCAATGCTGCCTCCCTCGCAGAAACCTTAGGGACCTGTGACCTGCTTCTCACTTATAAACCATGACGTCATGTTGGAGAGTGTGGAAGAGCAGACTCAGCGCTGAGTGAGTTACCAGGGGGCTTCTCACCTGCACCGTCGGCACCTACACTAAGACTTAGGACCTGCCTCCACATCCACATCCATACATGAGAAGGGAGGACTCGGCAGGCCCCGATGCTCCTTCCAGCTCCAGCTTTCTAGCAGCGGGCATGTGAATGCCTGCACCGCAGTCAGAACAGCCCGTACCTTAACTGAAATGAAAACAAACTTCCACCTAACCTGCTGAGAAAAAAGTGATAGCTGACATTCAGAGTGTGTTCACTTAGAATATCTCACCCAACTTCCCCATCCCCAAAAATCCTGGGGGGTGGAGGTCCCAACCCTCACATCAAGAGGAACTCTGAGGTGCTTGGCTGCAGTCACGCCCCTAGGAGGAGCTGGGTTCAAACGCAGACCCACCCCAGCCTCCACAGCCCAAGCTCCTGCCATGATGCCCTGAAGCGTCTCCTCTTGAGCTACATTCTGCCAGCTGCAAATATGTTTGTGGCTTAACAGTTACTAATTCAACATGAAAAACTGTAGTCTCAACAATATGAAAAATTAATATCATCCGAGTTAGAAACCACAGAGTCATATTAAACTTCTCCTTCTCCCAGTTGGGGACTGAGTCTCTAAATATGTAGCCACTCCATCTCATCTTCTCCACACTCTTTTTACATTCTTTGCTGTGGCCGTTCTCAGTCTCTAATAGTCACCCTTTATCAGACTGTCTCCATAGCCTCCTAACTGGTCTCCGTGCCTCCAGCCAGTCCCGCCCTAATGTGACCCACTCTCCTCTGGAAAGCCTAAGAGGGATCATACTATTCTTCTGTTTACCCCTCCAGGGGTTTCCCCAGGCCTTAAAGATCAAATCACGAGTCCTATACGTAGCCCACGTGTACAGGCCATAAGGACATTTGTCCAAACTCCCTCTCAAAGCTACAATACCTTACACATATCTGCAAAAATGCCTCACAGGAAAAATGGTTCACTCACCTTCCCCACAGCAACCAAGACACAAAGTTATTTAGCTCTGGCCTTCCCTGCTTGCTTTACCATCTTTGGCATATTTTCCATACCATTAAGCAATCTTCCACATTTAAATAAAAGTTAAAGATCTCCTCCCTTTTAAAAAGCCTAATTATAAAAACTTAAATTTTCGTTATCACGCCCCATAAAAAAGGCAAGGAGAAAAGAAAACACATATATTTTACTTGTAATTTCCAAAACGTTTGTAGAAACTCCTCAGTTGCTTCCAGAATATCTTAATGAAGACAGCTGGAGCTCGGAAGAGTCGGAGTGAAGAGGCTGATGTCTGGTGAGCCTGTTGCTCAGGTGCTGCCTATGAGTGAACCCTCCTCTATTTGTGCTGGACCAAGGGAACGGCAATGTTTGCCATGTCACCTGGATTATTAGTAGCGACTGCAAACACTTCACAGAACTCCCAAACCACACACTGGCAAAGAACAGAACTAGCCTGGGGTCATGAGTATTGCTATGCCTCTCATTCTGTGAAGACCTGAGCACAAGGTAAATAGCAAACAAAATAACCTACTTTGTTCTTGTTCTTATCATTCGATTTTTTTGTAGCATATAATGAGGCATGGAAACATAGGAGCTTTTTACCTTATTTTGAAGTTCACCAGTTTCAATATTTGTCTGGAGAAGTATGTGTTTGTTTAGTTTGACATGATGAAGTGGAGGTCACGTCCCCATAACGAGCAGATTGGTTCAGTTCAACAAACGTTTGCTCAGTGCCTGCTCTCTTTAGAATATGAACCTGAAACAAAGAAACAGAACAAAAAATGACTTCCAAGAATTCACAAGCCATTTATCTTTTGTACAGTGACAACCATCAGTAAGCATGTATTCTTTCTACTTTTTATTCATTGTTTCAACAACCACATAAACCCTTATTTAGGCCAAGTGCAGCTGGGCACTGGGCACTGCACAGTGCAGGCAGCCCAGGGAGACGGGCCTGGGAGGGTGATACATGTATCAAATCACTCAATGTCCTCATGGCCTTAATTTTGGTCACCAGGACCCCGGGTAAAGGTCTCAAATTTTTAAAAAAAAACAGTTTTATTGAGGCATAATGGATATATAGTAAGTCCTCACTTAATATTGTTGATAATTTCTTGGAAACTGCAACTTTAAGCAAAGCAACGTATAACAAAACCAATTTTCCCATAAGTTGATTGATACAAACAAGAGTCAAGTTCCTACAGCATATTTTTAGTCACAAAAACATCACCAAACTTCTAAATAAAGACTACAACACTCCTAATATTAGCCATTGAAATAAATGTGAAATATACACTTGAGAAAGATTAATAAAAACAAGTAAAATATTTATCCAATTTTTGATAAATCAGCAAGTCACAATGGTCGTAATGGTGGTGGGTTAAATCAAGGAATAAGTGTTTGCAAAGCATAAATTGTCAGGAGCACTTCCTCCCACCTCAGCCGTTTGGAAACCATCACAAATATAACAGGCTCCCAAAACACTTCATTGCTTATTGTCATGCATTTGTATGATTGTCACAGATTTTACAATTTTTTTTTTACAATCAACTTGTATTCATTCATTCGTTTTCCAACCTGTAACTTTTATTCATTCATTCATTTTCCAACCCTTAACTTTCATTCATTCATTCATTCATTTTCCAACCTGCTTGTTCCAGTTCAGGATCGCAGGTGGCTGAGCATATCCAGCAGCTCAGGGCACAAGGTAGGACCCACCCTTGCACAGGATACCATCCCATGGCAGGGCACACTCACACACACCCACACTCTTGCACTGGGACCATGTAGACATGCCAGTTCACCTAATGTGCACAGCTTTGGGTTGTGAGAGGAAACCGGAGGACCCAGAGAAAACCCCCACAGATATGGGGGGAACATGCAAATTCCACACAGACAGTGGCCCTGGCTGGGAATATATTATTTTTTCCTCATCAACATTATAACGAAACGACATTATTAGAGGACCTGCTGTATAAGGAACCGTAAATATTTACAATTTGATGATGTCATATGCATACACCAATAAACTATTACCACAGTCAAGGTAATAGACATATCCAACACCTCCCAAAGTCTCCTGTGTGTCTTTGTTGTTTTGCTTGTTTTTGTTGTAAGAACACTTAACATGAGATCTACCGTCTTAATAAATTTTAGAGTACAAAATTGCATATTGTTAACTATAGCCACTGTGTCACACAGCAGATCTCAAGAACATACTCATGCTGCATAACTGAAACTTGATACACTTTGAACAACATCTCCCCATTTCCCCTCCTCTCATCGCCTGGCAATCACCATTCTGCTCTCAGCTTTTATGAGTTTGACTACTTTAGAAGCCCTCACATAAGTGGAATCATGCAGTATTTTTCCCTCTGTGTCTGGTTTATTTCGCTTAACGTAATGTCCTCCAGGTTCATCCACGTTATTGCAAGAGCATGATTTCCTTCTTTTTAAAGGCTGAATAGTAGTCATGTATTCTATAGATAGATAGATAGATGATGATAGATGATAGATAGATGATAGATAGATAGATTAGATAGATAGATAGATAGATAGATGATAGATGATAGATAGACAGACAGACAGACAGACAGACAGACAGACAGACAGATAGATAGATAGATGATAGACAGATCACATTTTCTTTATCCATTCCTCCATTTGTGGACACTTAGGTTGTTTTCACTTCCCGGCTATTGTGAATAATGCTGCTAAGAACATGGGAGTACAGATATCTCTTCAAGACCCTAATTTCAATTCCTTTGGGTATATGCTGTGTAATAGGCTTGCTAGTTCTGTTTTTAATTTTTAATTTTTGTGGGTACAGAGGTGTATATATTTATAGGATACATGAGATGTTTTGTATTTTTAATTCTTTGAGGAATCTCTGCACTGTTTTCCATAGCTGCTGCACCATTTCACATTCCCACCAACAATATTCAAGGATCCCAGTTTCCCCACATCTCCACCAACACTTGCTGTCTTCTGTTTTTTTTGAAATAGCCATCCCAGCATGTGTGAAATGACATCTCAGTGTGGTTTTGATTTGCATTTCTTTGAGGGTCAGTGATGTTGAGCATCTTACAAGGTACTTGTTGGCCATCTGTATGTCTTCTTTAAGAAATGTCTGTTTGAATCCTTTTTTAAATCAGGATATTCGGTTTTAGGCTATCAAATTGTGATCTCTTGGTTTTAATGTTTAGAGCAGAATGCAATCTGTTTGGTTTTCTCCTCAATGCAGAAAATATTTTCTTTGTGAAGCGGAACACACAAAAAGTAAATTTCCTTCAAATATGATCTTAGAACGTCAACTATAGAGAACAAGAAATTCTCGAAGAACCCCTGCCTTTTGAAACACCTACTGTTTCTTGACAAGTCAAGCAGCAGGGGGCAGGATGGTGCAGTGGGAAAATCTATGGCTGACCGTCTGGAAATCTGGGTCTGATCCCATTCCAGCTGGAAGTCTTTTCACCTCCCTTGGCTATGGTTAACTTATCTGCAAAGTAAGGAGCTGCGTTGGATGGGCTTTCCTGCATCTAGCATTTTCTTTGACTCAGTATTTTTGTGTACCCTTCAGGTCAGGAGCTTGAGACCAGCCTGGCCAACATGGTGAAACCCCATCTCTACTAAAAATATACAAAAATTAGCCGGGCATGGTGGCATGCACCTGTAACACCAGCTACTTGGGAGGCTGAGGCAGGAGAATTGCTGCCCAGGAAATGGAGGTTGCAGTGAGCCAAGATCACACCACTGCACTCCAGCCTGGGCAAAAGAGTGAGACTTCATCTCAAAAAAAATTATATATATGTATGTATGTATTTGTGTGTGTGTACCTACTATGTGCCACATACTGTGTTAGGTGCTTAAAAAACCAAAACTCACTAACCTGTTTAAGTCTACCGAAAGAACTTGAAAGAACTACCAAAAATAAATATGATAATTCTGTTCTAAGAGTTAACCTCAGTATGAGGTGCCAACAGCTAGCGAATGAATGAATATGCTATCCGGGACTACAGTGAAGTTTCAGTATCTCTAAGAGCCACTTCGGTCTCAAATATGATCAAAGGTTACCCAAGTGTCTGGATTTAACATTGGGTAGTAGAAGGTTGAGCAGTAAGATTTATATATATATATATATATATATATATATATATATTTTTTTTTTTTTTTTTTTTTTTTTTTTTTTGAGACGGAGTCTTGCTCTGTCACCCAGGCTGGAGTCCATGTCGCGATCTCGGCTCACCGCAAGCTCCGCCTTCCGAGTTCACGCCATTCTCCTGCCTCAGCCCCCCGAGTAGCTGGGACTAGAGGCGCCCGCCATCACGCCCGGCTAATTTTTTTTGTATTTTTAGTAGAGACGAGGTTTCACCATGTTAGCCAGGATGGTCTCGATCTCCTGACCTCGTGATCCGCCCGCCTCGGCCTCCCAAAGTGCTGGGATTACAGGCGTGAGCGACCGCACCCGGCCAAGATTAATATATTTTAACTACGCCAGCTTCATTTCGAAACTTCCCAGACACAGCCCCAACTCAAAGCCACAAACATAGTACTATCAAAAGTATTTATCCTTCCTCCCCACAACTTATGCAACTGCAATTTTTCCACTTTGTTTTGGTGGCCCCGTTTTGCTCCCAGGTTTCCCAACCAAGTAAGCTTTGAGTCACACTCAACTTCTCTCTCCCCTTTCCTTCCTGAATTTAATAAGCTACTAACAAATCTGCCGCGACCCACTCCAACGAGAAGCCCTCCCTCGGCAACCACAGTGCAGACCTCTATTGTTACAGCTCCCGGTCTCCTGGGGAATTCCAGCTGCAGGCGTTCCTTGGGGCCCCCCGTGGTAAACTGGAAAGGAACTGTTGAAGCTTTTCACTGCCTGTTTTCCTGACTCCCATGGCCAGGGAGGGGGGGAGAAGGGGAGGGAGCCCACGGCAAGTGCTTTTTACCAGTTCAGTGCCGCCGAGAACCGGGGCTTTCCCATAGGGCCGGGCCAGGTTCTAGGCAGAGAAGCGTCTGCATTCCGAGGCGCAGTCCGGGCTGGAGCCTGTCACCACCCTTCAAATCCCTTTGAAGCTGGGCAAAAATCCTGCCAACGCCAAGCTTCAGAGCTCCTCCGCTTAACCCGGGAGGGGCTGTTTCCTGCCTGCATTTCACAGCCTCTCACAGGAGGGAGGTGCAATCATAATCATTTCACAGGATTCTCACTGTAGACACCAAAATCTAAAAACACAAGCAACGTAAATTTTATACAAAATACCATGTCAGATGGACCAAGACCTATTTAATGCTGAAAAATTATTCTACTAACTCAGAGACCTATTATCATAACATATATACACGCACACATATATACATATATATACACATATATATACATATAAACTATTTAGAGACCCTTCTTCCTTAAAGTCGTATTAAACATTCTTGGTTTCTTAAATAATTTCAGATCCTTCCCCACCTTCACTGTCCTTCTCTGAACACAGTCTAGGTTGTTAATTTCTCTTAAAATATGACTCCCAGGAGGAAATGCAGGATCCCTGATGGAGCCTTACAGATGAGTTTTTTGTCCCCACATTGCAGCGTTTTCACGTATCGACCTGGGATAAAATCCTTACTTCTTTTTCACATGTACTGCTCCCAAGTCAGTCTTCTGTTCTGGACTAAGGGAATTGGATTTGAAAGCTTTTTTTGTATTTTTGGTTTTTAGGAGAATCAGAGAACATTAGAATGAAAGAGTCTGTAGAAATTGCTGGTACATATTTTCAAGTCATGGGTTACATAGTTCATTCATGGGCCATGAAATCAATTTAAGTGAGTCACTGTTGTGGACTAAATGCTTGTGTCCCCCAACTTCCAAATTCATATATTGAGGTCGTAATCCCCAATATGATGGCACTAAGACATGGGGTCTTTGGGAGGTGATTGGGTCATGAGGGTAGAACCTTCATGAACGGTGTTAGTGCCTATATGAAAGAGACCCCAGAGAGCTCCCTTGCCTCTTCCACCATGGGACAACTCAGTGAGAAAGTGCTATGTTTCAACCAGGAAGCAGACCCTCACTAGACACTGAATCTTCTGGTGCCTTGATCTTCGATTTCCCAACCTCTGGAGCTATGAGAAATAAATGTTTGTTGTTTAAGCCACCCCAGTCTATGGTATGTTTATTATATCAGCCTGAACGGACTAAGACAGTCAACCCCAGCTTTCTTTAAAAACGGAATAAAATACAGTAGAAAGTATCGGAGTACATTGCACATATGAAAGACAAGTATTACATAAAACTTATGTTTCAGATTTAGATACACAAGTATGTGTGTGTATAGATTATGACCATAATTGAGTTTTGATCAAAAAACTTAAAAGCCACTGATCCAGTTCAATCAGGAAATGGCAGTGTTCTATAATGGATAACCATTTGTTTGAAATTTAGAGTCAGAAAATCCCTGGTTTATAGTCTTGGATCCCGCCTTTAAGAACTGCGTGACTCCAGGAATTTATTTTGCTTCATTGAAACTCAGATCAGTTCCTCATTAATAAAATCAGGTACCAACAGCACTTTCCTCAAAGAGTTATTGAGGAGAAACACATTATTACTCACTTCCTTTTACTGAGCACATGGCGATGTGCCAGGAAACATGATGTCTTCACATGCACTATACTTCCGACCTTCACTACGACAACCCTCTGTATTGTTATCCATCAAATGAAGGAACCGAAGCAGTCTGGTCCAGATGTATGTACTTAACCATTCCACTACACTAGCTCAAAGTACACCATGTCTCTACAAATACAAAGATGCATTTGAAGTACTTACCACAATCAGTATTAAGTACTTAGTACGGACACAGAGGAGCCTTCAAATTTTAGCACCACTCTCAGGGCAGGTCCTCTGCAAGTTGAGGAATTCAAGCCAGAAGGTAGATTGATGCCTTGCTTCCTTCGGGAAAGTTTTGCTTATTCGGCTGTACTAAACAATGTGATGAAATTTGTCATAATGTCCACTGACACTCTAACCAGAGCTCCACATCTTGTTGAGGCCAAGCAACAAGCAGTTTGCCAGCTCGCTGTCCATGAACCATACTCTGCGAAGCGCTGTGTGAGATGACATTGTAATAACCATCACAGGCACCATGATTATTGTTAGTATGGTCTGGGACAGATTCAGGTCTCCTCTTTCACCATCCAAATCTCTTTTTACTGCTCCATCAAAGACACGCCTATGCATGTGCTCCTGCTCACTTTCACCTGGTCAGTTTCATCCTGCTGAAAGTTCTTAGAATCTTTACGATATCATCCAAATGCACCAACTATCCCTTCTGGCTTTATGTTACCTGCACACCTGCTGAGCGTGTCTTCTGTGCCTTCACGGAGACGCTGATAGCAGTGTTCATTGAGAGAGAGCCAAGATCAGGTCTGCTTTCTTTAGGACAATCCTGTGGCTCCCCTCAGTGGCTGCTCACCTCGTCCTTACTGTGTTTGCCTCTCTTTCCTAAACCCTCACAAACCCAGACATTGACTTTTCACAGGAGGAAATGGAGAGGAAGCACTAGGAAATGACCCGCTTTGAAGGCTCCATCTTGTGGCACATGAGCGTCAATGCAGCTCGGGACTGCAGAGGTTAAGAGGCGAGCTTTGGGAGGACCGCACTCATGCAGAGGCGCTGAGGGGAGCATTAGCAGAGCTCCCTTGATCTGGAAGGCGAGTCTTTTTTTTTTTTTTTCCATAATGTTTCCAGGTAAAATCAGACTGGCCTTATTCACTTTGTTCATCACTGCGAATAAATAAAACACTACACCTGCCTCATTAATGGTCCAGAAAAAAACATTTTTTAAATGAGCTACATGGGTAAAGAGAATTTTTTAAAAGATTTTCTTCACCATTCATCACTCCAAATTTGAAATGAAAATTCCCTTTTCTTCCAGTAATAATCTGGAAATTATCTTTAAGAATTCCTTCCTTTTAAATGGGCAGCTAAAATGGAGGCAATGCTGGGCCGGCAAAGCAGCTTCCTCATCATCTTCAAGGACGGATACCGATGTCCTGTCACTCAGGCCTGCTTCTCCCACACCGGGATCTCACCTCCTTCAGGTGGGGCTATGTTGCCTTCTGCAGCTATGTAGATTTTTATTCCTTCTGGGATGCAAGACAGCTAGAGCCAAGGTGACATTTCTAGCACACAACCAGGCACAAGTCTTCAATGTGAGTTTAAATAGTCATGACTTAAAACTGAGTTGTGGTGCAGGAATCAGGCATGCAGATGTAGGGCTTGTTGGTGTTGAGGAAGGGAAGGGAGACAGCTGAAAGATGATGAAAATAAGGCAAGTGAGGAGCAGTAGTCACTCAGGATACTAACTTAGAACTCATGATCAGAAAGGGCAAGTGTAAGAAAAACAGTACGTTATTTATTTGGTCAACACACATGCATCAGTGACAGGTTCTAAGAATCAAGAAAACAGTGAGACCTGAATCCTGCCTGGCAGTGTGCTGTGAGGAGGGAGACAGATTTGGAAATGTGTCCTTAACACCCTTCTTGTGCAGTCTCTGAAAGAAGAGCAGGTGGAGGTGAGGTCTGGCAAGACTTCCCTGGGGTTGCTTCCTCTCAGGACAGAGGTCATTTTCTGTTCAATTCTCTTTACTATCAATTTATAAACTCCAAAATTGTAGCATCTCAATCCTCCAATGCCTCTGAAATTTTGATTTATGATTTTAATTTTTTCTTAACCTTGAAACAACCTTAGAGCTGATTTAATAGAGCACCTTAATTGTACAGACGAAAAAAACATTGGCAGATAAGATGGAGTGTCTTCATACACAGCCTTTCTACTTGTTACACCACTGGCTATGACACTCATGTCCAGGCTCATCTCAGGGTGAGACTGCTTTGAGGGCCAGAGTAATACAGAATTAAGTGTAGCAAACAACAGTTTACGGGTGAAAGACAGGCTGCTTCCTCCAGTCGGAGGTCTACTCTTTACTGGAGGAAAATAATTAAAGTAAAAAAAAAAAGTATACTCAGTATGTTATTAATTAGCGAAATACCAAGAAATTTAATCCCCTATACTTAAAAGTCACATTCAAATAAACTAAGGCTATAAAATAACCCCCCTGCATATATATATCAAAATACCTTGCCTTCTTGCTGTCATGTAGACAATAACCATTTACAACTCATAAAGTGGGAAAGAAGATAACGAAAATATCACTAAATTCTGTATTTTTAATTCAAGTAACTAAGGAGAGTGGAGTTCAAATTGGCCTTGACCTGAATCTCTCTTTTTTAAAGAAACAAAGGGAGACACTTTGCATTTTGGTCATGAACAGAATTTGAATCACATAAAACTTGTGCTCAGTCTTCTCCCAGCAACACAGCAGACTGAGCTGGCATCAGAGGGAGTGAATCAGGGAATGGGGAGGGACCCCGCCATCCAGAAACAAGCAAGTAGAATTGTAGGTCACTTTTTGTTGACATTGTACTTGACGGATGGAAATCTCTAGGTTCCAGCAATGAAAATGAGACTTAAAGCAATGTGCAGGAGCTGTTGCCATGTGGATCAACAGGGATTTCAGACTTGGCCTGATAACTGGGGTTTTAACGCACAGGGGAAGCCAGGAGATGAAGGAAGGAGGGAATTGGAATCGAGTCACTATCCGAATGTATTAAGGGCTAGCCAGACTGAAACATAAACTTCTAGTCTACAGGTGCTTTGTATTAAAAAGAAAAATAATTACTTGCAAGAAATCAAAACCTCAGAATACACCACGCAGATATGAGTTATAATGCCTATGGGTACCTGAGAATTAGACAGAAAGATTGATCCAGGGCAGTAGAATCCTGAAACCCTGGCAGAAGAAAACAAAAAACTTCCCTTAGTGCACAACCCAGGATGTATAGATCACCATAGAAGGCATAGCTCTTACTGACAATAAATCAGAATTCGAAATTATGTAATCAAAACTACACATGCAAGCACCATCAAAACTGCATGAGGAACCATCGTGACACAGAGATGGGCAAGAATTAACACAGGTAGAATTAGTGCTCAAGATGCCAGGCGCGGTGGCTCACGCCTGTAATCCCAGCATTTTGGGAGGCTGAGGCGGGTGGATTACGAGGTCAGGAGATCGGGACTATCCTCACTAACATGGTGAAACCCCGTCTCTACTAAAAATACAAAAAAAATTAGCCAGGCGTAGTGGCAGGTGCCTGTAGTCCCAGCTACTCGGGAGGCTGAGGCAGGAGAATGGCGTCAACCCGGGAGGCGGAGCTTACAGTGAGCGGAGATGGCGCCACTGCACTCCAGCCTGGGTGACAGAGCGAGACTCCGTCACAAAAAAAAAAAAAAAAAAGAATTAGTGCTCAAGAGTGAGAGGAGGCTGGGAGCGGTGGCTCACGCCTGTAATCCCAGCACTTTGGGAGGCCGAGGCGGGCGGATCACTTGAGTTCAGGAGTTCAAGACCAGCCTGGATCTCTACTAAAAATACAAAAATTAGCCAGGTGTGATGGCGGGCAGCTGTAATCCCAGCTATTTGGGAGGCTGACGCAGGAGAATCATTTGAACCTGAGAGGCAGAGGTTACAGTGAGCCCAGATCACGCCACTGCATTCCAGCCTGGGTGAGACAGGGAGACTCCATCTAAAAAAAAAAAAAAAAAAAAAGAATGAGAGGAAATAGAAAAATCTGAAAGCCACCATTAAAAAGATCGTTTAAGCTTATTTTACAGATAAAAGAAAAAATATAAACAATAATGAAAGGCAAGACAGTATTTTAAAGCTTGAGGATATTTGGGGAAGAAAAACGTGAAACACAGAAATTAAAAAAAAGATTTGGCCAGGCGCGGTGACTCACGCCTGTAATCCCAAAACTTTGGGAGGCTGAGGCAGGCGGATCACGAGGTCAGGAAATCAAGACTATCCTGGCTAACACGATGAAACCCCATCTCTACTAAAAATACAAAAATTAGCCAGGCTCAGTGACAGTTGTCTGTAATCCCAGCTACTCAGGAGGCTGAGGCAGGAGAATTTGAACCCAGGCGGCGGAGGTTGCAATGACCCAAGATCAAGCCACTGCACTCCATCCTGGGTGACAGAGCAAGACTCCATCTCAAAACAAAACAAAACAAAACCAAAACCGGATTCATTGGATTTCCAGATTCAGTGTGGAGGTATAGAGGGCTGGAAAGAGTGTCACACACACCCTTACAACAAGAAAAATGCTGGACAATAACAGATGAATAATTTATTATTTATTCTTTATTTTTAATTTTTATTTTAAGTGCAGGGGTATATGTGCAGGTTTGTTACATAGGTAAATATGTGTCATGGGGATTTGTTGTACAGATTATTTCATCACCCAGGTACTAATCCTAGTACCCATTAGTTATTTTTCCTCATCCTCTCTCTCCTCCCACCCTACACCCTCTGATAGGCTGCACTGTGTACTGTTCCCCTCCCTGTGTCCATGTGTTCTTCATTTAGCTCCCACTTATAAGTGAGAACATGTAGCATCTGGTTTTCTGTTCCTGCATTAGTTTGCTATGGATAATGGTCTCTAGCTCCATTCATGTTCCTGCAAAGGACATTATCTTGTTCCTTTTTATGGCTACATAGTATTCCATGGTGTATATGTACCACATTTTCTTTATCCAGTCTATCATCAACGGGCATTTAAGTTGATTTTATGTCTTTGCTATTGTGAATATTGCTTCAGTGAACATACACGTGCATGTGTCTTTATAATAGAATTATTTATATTCCTTTAGGTATATACCCACTAATGGGATTGTTGGGTCAAATGGTATTTCTGTCTTTATGTCTTTGAGTAATTGCTACAGTTTTCCACAGTGGTTAAACTAATTTACACTCCCACCAACCATATATAAGCATTCTTTTTTCTCCACAACCTCAACAGCATCTGTTATTTTTTGACTTTTTAATAATAGCCATATGAATGACTTTTCCATTGGAGAGCTGAGGTCACAAGAGCAAACAACTAACCAGAAAGCTTCAGAGAAGATTTGTCTGTGGGGAGAAACAGGACCCGAATTTTTGCTTACCTAGAGCAGATGTAGATGCCATCAGGTGCCATATAAGCCAATAAGAAGATTCAGCTAGAAATTTTTGGTGAATTGCTGAAGGCCCAGTGTGGAGACAAAACAAGAGTTGGAAGCCCCTGGGGCTGCAGACAGAGGAGGATTGCAGCAGTTCAACTCTACAACAAAGGCTGAGAAGATCTTCACTGAGGGAATATAATATAGGTCAGAAACTTGAATCTACACAAATAAATAAAGAGCATATACATATAAAATATAGAATTAAGATCGAATTTATTATTTTCTTACTGTAGTTACTTTTTATGTTTAAACAAAATAGTAACAATATAGTCTCTATTGATAGCTATGTAAAAGTAAAATAGATGACAGCAATAGCACAAAGAATGGTAGAGAGGAATTGAGGATACGCTATAATAAGTTCCTTATACAATATGTCAATGGTGTACTATTGAGAGGAGACTCAGATTGTTTTTCAATGCAAATGATTACTAAAATTTTTTTTAGAAAAAAATTTAAGAGGTATAAATAACATCAAATAAAGGTAAAATGAAATAATAAAAAATTTTCCAATAAACCCGGAGAAAGCATTTAAAAAGGAAAAAAATACAGAATAAATGGAACAAATAAAACAGATAGCAAGATGGTAAATAGTAAATTTTATTCTAACTCTATTAATAATCACTCTAAATGTGACTAATCTAAATAAGCCAGTTTAAAGAAAAGGATTTGTCGTACTGGGCCAGAAGAAAAAAATCAAGACCCAACCATATGTTGTCTACAAGAAACCAACTTTAAAATGAAGACATCGATAGAAGTACAAAGTATGGAGAAATATATATCACACAAACACTAACCAAAAGAAAGCTGGAGTAACTATACTAATTTCAGGCAAACCAGACTACAGCACAAGAAATATTATCAAAAATAAGCACGAAAGTATCTAATGATAAAGTTATCAATTTTCCAAGAAAGTTTTCCCAGAAGAAAAACAATCCTAAATATGTTTACAACATATTAACAACAACAGACCTTTAAAATAAAATAGACAAAACTTGATATATTTGAAGGTAGAATTAACAACAGAGCTTCAAAATAAAAGAGGCAAAACTTGATATATTTAAAAGCAGAATAAACAAATCCACAATTATACTTAGATAAGCCCAGACTTCTGTCTTAGTAATTGGTAAAACAAATATTAAGTGTATAGGTAACCTGAACAAACCTATCAACCCACCCAACCTAATGACATTTAGGAAACATGCAATCCAACAACAACATCAACAACAGAGTACATGTTCTTCACAGCAGCAGGACATGGAACAGTCACTGAGATGGACCATATTCTGAGCCATAAAAGAAACCCCGATAAATGTAAAAGAATAGAAATCATGTAAAGTATGTTCTCAGACCATAACAGAATTAAATTAAAAATCAATAACAGAAAGAAATGGGGGGAACCTCAAAATATGCGGAAATTAAACATACTTTTAAATAATACTGGGTCTAAGAGGAAGTCCCAAGCAAAATTGGAAAGCACTTTGAACTGAATGAAAATAAAAACAAAATTTGCGAGTGCAGCTAAAATAGTGCTCAAAGAGAATTTACAGCAATGAATGCTTATGTTAGGAAAGAACAAAGATCTAAAGTCAGTACCCTAAGTTTTTATCTTAAGGAATTGGAAAAAGAATAGTAAGTTAAACCCAAAGCAAGTAGAGAAATGAAATAATAAAGATGAGAACAGAAATCAGTGAAATTGAAAACAGGAAAACAATAGAGAAAACCAATGAAACCAAAAGCTGATTCTTTGAAAAACTCAATAAAATTGATAAGCCTCTAGTGAGTCTAAGAAGAAAAGAGAGCAGATATAAATAACAATACCAAGAATAAAAGAGTAGAACTTCATTTTTTGCCTCACTGACATCAAAGGAATAATAAGAGAATACAGTAAACAGCTGTATACCTTCCATAAATTCAACATCTTAGATGAAATAGGCCAAGTTTCTAAAGGACATAAACCACCAAAACTCACTGAGAAGAAATAGAGAACTTGAATAACACTATGTCTATTAAAGAAATTGAATTGTAACTGAAAACCTTCCCACACAGAAAACTCCAGGCACAGATGATTTCCTTGGTGAAATCTACCAATATTCAGGGAGGAAATAAGAACAAATCTATCAGTCTTCTCCAGCAAATAGAAGAAGAGAAAACACTCCAAGTCATTTTGTGAGGCCAGAACTAATCTAATTTGAAACAAAAGACAGTAAAAGAAAATTGCAAACCATTATTATATCAAACCATAGATACGAATTTCTTCAACAGATTGAGCCCAGCATTGTATTAATAGAAAAAGGATTACACATCCCAATCCAGCAGGATTCATCCCAGGAATGTGAGGCTGCTTCAATATTTGAAAATCAAGTAATATAATTCATGATATTAAGAAACTAAGGAAGAAAACTCTTGCAATCATCTCAATTGATTCTAAAGCCAGCATTTGACAAACTTTAGCATTACTTTATAGTAAAAAGTCTCAGCAAACTAGAATTAGAAAGGAATGTCCTTAATCTTATGAAAGACACTACATACTATATACATATATACATAAAACTATAAAACCTGCAACTAATCTCAATGGTAGAAAATGGAATGCTTTCTCCATAAGATGAGAACAAGGACAGGCTATCTTCTCTCACCACACTTGTTCGATGCCATACTGGAATTCCTGTCCTTTTCAGTAAGTAAAGGAAAAGAAATAAAAGTCACACAAAGAGAAAGGGAAGAAATAAAACTGCCCCATTCTCAATTGACATGATTGTTTAAAAAGACAATCCCAAGAATCTACAAAAACATCTCTCAGAACTAAAAAGTGAGTTTAACAAAGTCACAGGATACATGGCCAATATAGAAGAGCCAATTGTCTTCCTACCTACAGCAATGACCAACTGAAATTTAAAATGCGTAAAACAATACAACCAAATGTAATAGCACCAAAATTGAAATACTTAAATATGTACTTAAATACGGAAATACTTAAATCTAACAAAATACGTGCAGGGTCTGTATACTGAAAAGTACAAAACACTAATGAAAGAATTAAAGAAGATTTAAGTAAACAGAGAGATATGCTATATTTATGGACTGAAAGACTCAATATTGTTAAGGTATCTATTTTATCCAGTTGATGTGCAGATTTAGTACATCAAAATCAAAATTCCAGCAAGCTTCTTTGTAAATATAGACAAACTAATTCCAAAATGTATATGGAAAAGCAAAGGAACTAGAAAAGCCAAAACAATTTGGAAAAAGAACAAAGTTGGAGGACTCTACCTGATTTCAAAATTTATTATAAAGCTACAGTTATCTAACCATATGATATTGGCAAAAGGATAGATACATATAAAAATGAAACAGAATAAAAATCTTGGAAATAGACACAAATATAGTCAATTGATTTTTGGCAAAGGTACAAACTCAAGTCAATGAAGAAAGTTTTATCTTTTTGTTAAAACGGTTGGTCAGCCATGTGTAAAAAAACTCATGCCTTATACAAAAACTAACTCAAAACAGATCATTAACCTAATTCAAAATCTAAAACCTTAAAACTTCTAGAAGAGATGTAGGAGAAAAATCTGTGTTACCTTGGGTTTGGTAACAAGTTTTTAGATGTAAAACTAAAAGCATGACCCACAAAAGAAAAGTTTATAAATAGGATTTTTTAAAAACTCAAAACATTGCTCTGTCAAACACAGTGTTAAGAGAATGAAAAGATAAGCTACAGACTTGGAGAAGGATATTTATAAATCTCATATCTGATACAAGACTTGTGTTAAAATACATAAAGAAACTATCATCAGAGCCAACAGGCAACCTACAGAGTGGGAGAAAAATTTTGCAATCTCTCCATCTGACAAAGGTCTAATATCCAGAATCTACAAGGAACTTAAAGAACTTTATAAGAAAAAAACAACTCCATTAAAAAGTGGGCAAAGGACATGAACAAACATCCATGCAGACAACAAACATATGAAAAAAAGCTCAATGTTGCTGATCATTAGAAAAATGCAAACCAAAAACACAATGAGATACCTTCTTATGCCAGTTAGAATGGCAATTGTTAAAAAGTCAAGAAACAACAGATGCTGTTGAGGTTGTGAAGAAATGGGAATGCTTTTACGCTGTTGGTGGGAATGTAAATTAGTTCAACCATTGAGCAAGACGGTGTGGCAATCCTCAAAGATCTAGAACCAGAAATAATATTTCACCCAGCCATCCCATTACTGGGTATATACCCAAAAGATTACAGATCATTATGTTACAAAGATACACGAACGTGTATGTTCATTGCAGCACTATTCACAGTAGCAAAGACATGGAATCAACCAAAATGCCTATCAATGATAGACTGGATAAAGAAAATGTGGTATGTATACACAACGAAATACTATGCAGCCATAAAAAGGAACAAGATTATGTCCTTTGCAGGGACATGGGTGGAGCTGGAAGCCATGATCCTTAGCAAAGTGACTAAGGAACAAAAAACTAAATGCCATATCTTATCACTTATAAGTGGGAGCCTAACAATGAGAACACATGGGCACAGAGAAGGGAACAACACACACTGGAGCCTGTCAAGGGGGTGGGGTCAGGGGAGGAAGATCATTAGGAAAAACAGCTAATGCATGCAGGGCTTAACCCATTTATGCCAGAGGTTGCAAATTTTTTGTATGAAAAATCAGACCTCGGTGATGACCATGAGCAGTAGGATATAAACAACTCCAACAAGCTTGCATTCCAATAATGGAACACTAGGCATAAATGGCTTAATACTTAAGTGATGTGTTGATCGGTGCAGCGAACCACCATGGCACACATTTACCTATGAAACAAACCTGCCCATGTACACCGGAACTTAAAATTACAGTTAGAATATATATATACACATACACACACACACACACACACACACACATATAGATCAAAATGATAAGATCAAGATGGAAACATATTAGTAAAGTGCGGGGGATTTTTCCCATTAAGAAGCTTCATCTGATGATAATATATATACAAAGAACTCTTAAAGCTGAGCAATTAGAAATAATCCACACTTTTTAAATGAAAACATACTTCTCCAAAGATAAACAGATGATAAATTTTAGAAAAAAAAATCCAACATCAGTAGTCACTAAGAAAAGTAAAATACAACCACAAAGAGTTACCACCACATATCTAGAATGGCTAAAATTTTTTTAAAAAACTAACAATGCCAAGACTGGGGAGAATGCAGAGCGATGGGAACCCCTGCTTTTTGCGGGTGGGAATGCAGATTGTATGGCCATTTAGGAAAACAATTTAACAGTGGCTTATAAAATTAAACATACACTTGCCATATGACCCAGAAACACAATTTTTAGGTATTTACCCAAGTGAAATGCAAACATATGTTTGCCTAAAAACCTCTATGCAAAAGTTTAATAACAACTTTATTCATAATATCCCCAAACTGGAAACAACCTAGATGTGCTTCAAAAGGTGACTGGATCAACAATCTGTGGCATGTCCACACAATAGAATGCTACTCAGCAATAAAAAGGAAAACAGTATTGATTCAGGCAACAACATGGTTAAATCTTAAATGCATTTTTCTTTTTTTAGCTTTTATTTTAAGTTCAGGGGTACACGTGCAGGTTTGTTATATAGGTAAACTTGGGTCTGTTGCACAGATTATTTCATCACCCAGGTATTAATCCTAGTTATTTTTCCTTATCCTGTCCCTCCTCTCACCCTTCACCCTCCAATAGGCCCCACTGTGTGTTCCCCTCTACATGTCCATGTGTCTCATCTAAAGTGCTTTTTTCTAGGTGAAAGAAGCCAGACCCAGGAGATGTCATATTGTGTGACTCCATTTATATCGTGTTCTGGAAGAGGCAAAACTATACAGACAGATCAGTGGCCGGACACGGTGGCTCACGCTTGTAATCCCAACACTTTGGGAGGCTGAGTTGGGAGGATCACTTGAGTTCAGGAGTTTGAGACCAGACTGGGCAACCCAGTAAGACCCCTGTCTCTACAGAAAAATTTAAAAATTAGCCACATGTGGCGGTGTGCTCCTGTAGCCCCAGCTACCCAGGAGGCTGAGGCAAGAGAATCACTTGAACCCAGGAGGCAGAGATTGCAGTGAGCTGAGATCACACCATTGCACTCCAGCCTGGACAACAGAGTGAGACTTCATCTCCCTCCCCGCACTCCCCCACAAAAAAAGGAAAATTGAGTCAAAAGAAAATTCAACAAGTATTTTTAAAATTATATATTGACATTATCTGATCAAAATGCAATAAAATTAAAAATCAATGATAGAAATATTTCCAATAACTTTCCCAAACATGCACACATATACTTTAGAAACTATAAAAGATTCTTCTAAATAACTCATGGATCAAAGAAGAAATCTAAGAAAAATTATATTTAGACTTAAAGATGAAAGATACATAAACACACACAGAGATGATGGAAAATAAGAGAGAAAGGCGAAGAGATGCAGAGGATAAATTCAGGAGGTCCAACATCTCATCCTACTTTTTCCATAAACACCTAAAGGAGAAAGAAAAGCGAGAGTATTATCATAGAATTACAGAAATTTCCCTACTCTACAACAGTATGAGTTTCCAAATTGGATGGGCTTATGAAGTTCCCAGGACAATAAAGGAAAAGGACCCACACGAAAGCACATTATGACAAATCTCCAGAATAATACAGATGAGTAAAAACACCAAAATATTCCAGAAATGTTTAAGAATTACATAAAGTGATCCAAAATATTATGCACCCATTCTCAGAAAGCTACTGCAGAATGTGCTCCACCAAAATAACAGCATTAACAAGGGGGGAGGTGCAGGCTTCAAAAAATCAGTGACATGAACCCTGAAGAAAGGCAGATGGGCTGGGTGCAGTGGCTCACACCTGTAATCCCAGCACTTTGGGAGGCCAAGACGGGCGGGTCACAAGGTCAGGAGTTCGAGACCAACCTGGCCAACATGGTGAAACCCTATCTCTACTAAAAATACAAAAATTAGCAGGGCGTGGTGGCAGGCACCTGTAGTCCCAGCTACTTGGGAGGCTGAGGTGGAAGAATCGCTTGAACCCAGGAGGTGGAGGTTGCAGTGAGCTCCAGCCTGGGCAACAGAGTGAGACTCTGTCTCAAAAAAAAAAAAAAAAAAAAAAAAAAAGGCAGATGGACTCCCAAGCACGACAGTGAAGGGAAAGCCCAGGACGGGAGCTGCACAGTAGGCATAAAGCACAAGTCCAGATTGGAAGGATCAGACAGAGGATGCTAGGAGGTTTACCTCTGGGAAAGAGATACAAGCAATCAAATACCCAATGTGTATGACCATAGTGGGAGAAGATTTGAATTATAGAGGTGGCCTTAGGGATGAAAGAGTGATAAGAAAATAGAAAACTAAAAAAAAACAAACCAAAAAAAAACCCATTGTTAACCTTTAGAAGGAAAAAGGTGGCAAAACAGGAAATGTAATCACAGTATACTACATAGCTCTTCTGTGAATTATACCTATATATCTATATAATAATGCAAATTCTGAATATTGATTTACTACAAAATGGAGACAAGGCTCTATTAACAAATGGAGGAAGGGGAAAGCTGTAGGGGCAAATCTCATCTTCCATAGTAGGAAGTCAGTAGATCACATTTAAATTCCAATATCAAGAAATGAAAATAGCTCATGTGGTGGAGAAATAAATAAATAAATAAATAAATAAATAGAAATGAAACTATATCATGTTAATTAGAAATAAAGCAGTAGGCTCCAAAAGAAATAGCTAAAAATGTTTTAAAAATAGTTGTCTCTGTGGAGTAAGATTAGGGATAAGGATGTTAAGAAGGGAAGTGACTCTTTTATTTAAATCCTCGGTGACTCTTTAAACTAAACATGTAGTACTCCATGGGATGCCACAAAATCAGTATTCAAAGGGAATGTATATGCTTAAGTGTATGCATTAGGAAGAAATGGAAATTAATGAGCTAAGCATATGACTCTAGGATTTAGTAAAACAGCATGGTTAACCCAAAGAAAGTAAAAGGAAATAACGAAAAATGATGAAATTAAGAAGAAATTAGAGAAATGAAAGCAAAAGCTAAATCCTTGAAATTAACAGAGCCGGCCGCTGTGGCTCACACCTGTAATTCCAACACTTTGGGAGGCCGAGGCGGGTGGATCACAAGGTCAGGAGATCTAGACCATCCTGGCCACCATGGTGAAACCCCGGCTCTACTAAAAATACAAAAATTAGCTGGACGTGGTGGCATATGCCTGCAATCCTAGCTACTTGGGAGGCTGAGGCAGGAGAATCGCGTGAACCAGGGAGTCAGAGGTTGCAGTGAGCCAGGATCACGCCACTGCACTCCAGCCTGGTGACAGAGAGAGACTCTGTCTCAAAAATAAATAAATAAATAAATAAATAAATAAATAAAAAGAAATAAACTAACAGATTTTACTTTTTCTGTGAGATAATTTGTCATAACAGGTATAGTAAAGCTTTAAGTCATCAAAAAAGATAATATGAACAATTTTATGCCAATAAACTTGACAACTAGAAAACACGAATTACCAAAATTAACTCCAAAAGACATTTTAAAATATGAATGGACATAAAGCATTAAATAATTAAATCAGTCATCAATGTCAGAAAATTTCCAGGCTTAACCAGTTACAAATGTGAGTTTTGCAAATTTTTAAAAAACAGATTATTCCTATTTTTACATTAACACACTTTAAAGAATAGAAAGAGAATGAAAACTAAAGAACTCATTTTATGAAGCTTGCAAAATCTTAATATCAAAAGTGGATAGATGGGTACAAAAAAATAGTTAAAAAGAATGAGAAAGGCCTAGTATTTGCTAGCACAACAGGGTGACTATAGTAAAAATAATTTAATTGCACACTTTAAATAACTAAAAGAGTATAATAGATTGTTTGTAACACAAAGGATAAATGCTGGAGGGGATGGATACCCCATTTTCCATGATGTGATTACTACGCATTGCCTGCCTGTATCAAAATACTTCATGTACCCCATAAATGTATATACCTACTATGTGCTTGTTAGCCAATGTCATTTTTTTTTTTTTTTTTTTTCTGTGAGATGGAGTCTTGCTCTGTCGCCAGGCTAGAATAAAGTGGTGCGATCTCGGCTCACTGCAACCTCTGCCTTCTGGGTTCAAGTGATTCCCCTGCCTCAGCCTCCCATGTAGCTGGGATTACAGGCGTGTGCCACCACACCCAACTAATTTTTTGTATTTCAGTAGAGACGGGGTTTCACCATGTTGGCCAGGATGGTCTCGATCTCCTGACCTTGTGATCCACCCGCCTCGGCCTCCCAAAGCCACTGCCATTCTTATGTAGCAGTACTAGCAGTAGTAGTAGTGATTGATAAGATCTGTTGAGCCCTTTATATATGTCAGACACAGTTTTAAGGGTTTTGTAAATATTAACTTACTTAGTCATCAAAACAGCCTGATCAAGAAGGTTCTATTATTATCTCTATTTTATAAATTAGGATACTAAGTCATAATTAGTTAAATAATGTGCCCAGGACCTAGGCCATCTTCCAGAGTTCTGTAATAGTCAGGCTACTGCAGACTATAAACAGAGAAAACACCTGGTTCCTACTGGTCATTTGAAAACACAGAGCTGATTTGTTGCAAGTACACAGCTGCATCAAGATAAAAACACTGGCCAACACAATTGAACAAGAAAAAGAAATAACACTTTGAAGAGCAGACAAAATTATATGTTTTCATAGATGATATAATTACCTACATTAAAAATCCAAGAGTATCTATAGACAAATCATTAAAACTAATAAGTTCTTTAGCAAGATTGCTAGATAAAAGTTAGTGGTTTACTATATACCTGCAAAAATCTGTTAGGAATGATGCCTTTTTAAAATCTCATTCAAAGTGCAACCAAACTACAAGGTACCTAGGAATAAATAGAACAAGGGATATACAAGATCTGCATTGAGAAAAATTATAACTGCTTTTTAAAAGGATAAAGGAGAAAAATACTATGATTTATAGATGGAAAAACCCAATGTCATATAACAATGATAATTTTCCCCCAGAAGACATGTAAATCCAGTGCTATTCTAATAGTGAAACTAACCACATTTTTCAAAGAAGTTGACAAGTCTTATAACTCATTTGGGGAAAGTAAGATACAATTCTGAAGAAGAATAAGGTGGGAGAAGGGAGAAGGAGCATTCCTTTCCAAATAGACTTAGCATCAAGCTATAATAGTTTGTTAAAGTATGGACTTTCTTAAAGAATACACAGACTTGGAAAAGAATAGCCTAGAAACAGACCATTATCTATGAGAACTTGATATATAACAGAAGCTATACTATGAATCAAAGCAAAAGTTCTATTTAATAAGTTTGGAGAATTTTTATTCAATTCCTATCACATCTTTTACTCAAAAAATAATTGTAATAGATTAAAAATCTACATGGGAGGCTAGGCATGCTGGCTCATACCTGTAATCCCAGCACTTCGAGAGGCCAAGGCGGGTGGATTGCTTGAGCCCAGGAGTTTGAGACCAGCCTGGGCAACATGGGAAAACCCTGTCTCTACTGAAAACACAAAAAAAATTAGCTGGGTGTGGTAGCGCATGCCTGTAGTGCCCCCTACTCGGGAGGCTGAGGTGGGAGGATCACCTGAGCCTGGGAAGTTGAGGCTACAACGAGCCATGATCACGCCACTGCACTCCAGCATGGGTGATGGAAGTAAGAACCTGTCTCAAAAAAACAAACAAACAAAAAATCTGCATGGGAAAGGCAAAACTATAAAACGTTTAAAAGATAACATGTAAGAATATTTATCTGATATCAGGATAGGGAAAGATGCCTAAAAGAAAATGGAACCCATAAACCATATAAGGAAAGCTTAGTAAAACTGAAAAAGTTTAAATAAAATGTTCTGTATGACAAAAGACACATAAACATTGTTTAAAAACAGAGTGGAGAAAAATATTTGAATTGTGTACAATGAACAAATTAAAGTCAGTCCTCACTATTTGTAGATTCCTTACTTGTGAATTCAGCTACTCGCTAAAATTTATTTGTAACTTCCAAATCAATACTGATGGTACTTTCACAGTCATTCACAGCCATGCACAGAGCAGTGAAAAATTTGAGCTACCTGAAACGCACATTCCCAGCTAAGGCCAAACAAGGCAGCATTCTGCCTTCTTGTTTCAGCTCTTATACTGTAAACAAACGTCCTATTCAAGGTGTATTTAGTGCCACATTTTTGTGTTTTTGTGCTTGTTGGTAGTGACTTCCCTGTTTAAAATGGCCCCAAAGCATATCATTGAAGTGCTGTCTAATGTTCCTAAGCACAAGAGGTTGTGATTGCCTTGTAGAGAAAATACATATGTCGCTTACCTATGGAACAAACCTGCACATCCTGCACATGTACCCAGAACTTAAAATTAAAATTAAAAAAAGAAAATACTTGTGTTACAGAAGCTTTATTCAGGTAGGAGTTACAATGCTGTTGGCCATGAACTCAATGCTAATGAATCAACAATATATATTAAACATGTGACTTTAAGTAGAAACATACATAAAACAAGTTTATGTATGGATCAGGTGATGAAAATGTAGTGAAGGAAGGCTCCCTGGAACCTAGCCCTGTATTTCCCCTGGGAGCAACGGTTCAGTATTCACTAATTCAGTGTTCTTTGTGACTTTATAGAATGTAACTACTGAGAATGAGAATCAACTGTACATTCATGAGTCTATGAAGATCTACAAATAAAAAGGAAAAGGCAAACAACCTGATAGAAAAATAGCAAAGTACACAAACAGACAAGACTCAGGAGAAGAAATCTGAAGAGCCAATAAATATAAAAAGTTGCTCACCTTATTTGTTCATCAGGAAAATGCAAACTAAAACTATAGTATGTCTTTTCACACCTGTCAAATTGGCAAAGACTCAATTGTAAATGTTGACAAGGAGACAGAGAAGACAGAACACTTATACATGCACTGTTGTTGAAACTGTAACTTTGACTACTTTGGATAGCAATATGGCAATCCCTATTATGGTTGAAAATGCTCAGTTTGTATGACCCAGCAAATCCACTTCTAGGTAACACCTTACGGAGCCCAGTAAAATATGTATAGGATAAACATTGGTATTGAAAAAAATAATAAAATGGCCAGGTGCAGTGTAATCCCAGCACTTTGGGAGGTGGAGGCGGGTGGATCACGAGGTCAGGAGCTCAAGACCAGCCTGGCCAATGTAGTGAAACACCGTGTCTACTAAAAATACAAAAACTAGCCAGGCATGGTGGTGTGTGCCTGTTGTCCCACCCACTCGGGAGGCTGAGGCAGGAGAATCGCTTGAACCCAGGAGGCAGAGGTTGCAGTGAGCTGAGATTGCACCATTGCACTCCAGCTTGGGCAATAGAGTGAGACTTTGTCTCTGTTTTTAAAAAATGAAGTGTCTAAATGTCATTAATATTGCAATGAGTAAGTAAACTCCAAGTTATATATCAGTAAAAATCAGTAAGCTAGATAAACATATATCAAACAAATATCAAAAACATTTTGCAGACTGAAAACACATTATAGAAGAATATGTGTAATCGCAACTATAGAGATGATGATGGCTCATGCCTGTAATCCCAGCTGTTTGGGAGGCTGAGGCAGGCAGATTGCGAGGTCAAGAGATCAAGACCATCCTGGCCAACATGGTGAAACCCCGTCCCTACTAAAAATACAAAAATTAGCTGGGTGTGGTGGTGCACGCCTGTAGTCCCAGCTACTCGGGAGGCTGAGGCAGGAGAATCGCTTGAACCCAGGAGGCAGAGATTGCAGTGAGCCGAGATGGTGCCACTGCACTCCAGCCTGGTGACAGAACAAGACTTCGTCTCAAAAAAAAAAAAAAATGAATTAGCAACTATATAAATTTTTAAAGCATGTACATAATTTTGTTATGGTAGCACAAAAACCCATACAAGAATGGTGCAATGATGCATATAACTTTAAAGAGGAAGGAAATAGTATTGGAGATGGGACAACAATAACAAATTATATTAATACTAAAAAACCTTTACCTATTGTATAAAATTATTCACTTAATCCTCAAAATAGCCCTATGAAGTAGGTACCATTATTCTTACTTTTCAGGTGAGAAAACTGGGGCACAATTAAGTAATATACTAGGAAATCCTTTTAATAGTAATATTGAGAAGGGGAAATATAATCATCAGTGTCTTCCTCAGGTTTTGGAGTTGGTAAAATTTACATTCTGAACAGTCTGGGGAGAGCTGGGCCTTTGAGTCCTTGACTTCTCTCTAAGAACAACTATAGGATGCCACGTTTGGGCTCATAGGCTGTCAGAAAATTGGCTCTATGTTTATTCTGATTAATTCAAAATAGTGTAAGGAGGTATTAATGAGACATTATTTTATACTCTTTCATACCCTCAAACATTGGAACAGTGGGGCTACCCTAGTAAAACTGGTCAAGGCATCCTTTCCTTTCATTCCAGGTATCACTTTCCAAATTTCAAATATTTTATTCACTCAACACATTTTGGGTTTTAATATATTAGTGTGACTTTTTAAAAGTCAGATTGGCAAATGCAGAATCATGTTGCAAGTTACTTCTTACAGTTCAGTGTTGTGTGAAATTTAATTTATATGGAATCAGAAACACAGAACTGGAAGAGACACTGGAGACTACTTCTGTCCCCTCATTTTACCAAGTAGCTTATGCAACATCCCATACAGATCAAAACTAGGATGCTATCCCATTGCCCAAGAAATATTAACTCCAGGAAAAGCAAAACAAGTCTTAGAATATTTACAGCTTCTAGCAGTAAAAACTGTTCAGAACTTGTGTCCAATCTGATTTCCTCAAACCTCCTCCATGTGGATATTCCTGAATGAAGAAAAACAACAACAGGATGCCACTGGGACCAGGCTCTAGGCTCAGACAGAGCCCCAGCCCTCCTTTGGGTTGATTATTTGGTGACCATCCTGTGTCATTACAAACAGAAAAGTCTCCCTTGCTATAAATTAACTCATTGAAATCTAAGATACATTTGTTCTATTTTTTCTTTTTCTAAGATAAAGCATGTTAAATTCCTTATCACTAACAACAGGCTTATCTGTAGCAAAAAAAAAAAAAAAAAGTTGTGAGGATGAGTGCACTGTTTCATGAACATTTCCTTACTTACCGTGACACTTTTATTCTCTGACTAACCCTTACAAACAATCAAACAAAGCTCTAAAACTCAAACCCCCCAAAAGGGAAAAAACAACTCTAAGACATATTTAATTACCTTTAGCATATTTTAGCTGACTTAGTGGTGGCACTCCAATATTGTGCATTAGAGAGTTTGACAGCACATATGACTTTTTAAAATCCTGATAATCCATGGGTATTTACTTTAAGCACTTCAAATATGTCATAAACAAGCATGGACATTGCATTGGCTCTCATGAAAATCTCATTCTAAAACCTATCAAGATGGTTTTCACTTTTCTTCCTAGAAGAGAGTGGTAAAGACAGATTCTAAATACTAAACATAAATGATAAGTATTTCCATTTAATAATTTCTTAGTAAATTACATTTACATATTTATATTGAACATAAAGTTTGAAGATCAATGGGTCTTATGAACAGAGAAGTAAACTTCAAAACCTAGTTTAGTGAAATTATAAGAAAAAATTGAATTCTGACTTAAATTCTAATATTTTGTGCTTAAGATAAAAATAGTCACTAATAGTCACTAATAGTTTATGAACTAATAGTTTATAAACTAATAGTTTATGAACTAATAGTTTATAAACTAATAGTTTATGAACTAATAGTTTATAAACTAATAGTTTATGAACTAATAGTTTATAAACTAATAGTTTATGAACTAATAGTTTATAAACTAATAGTTTATGAACCTGGGCAGCTCATATAATGAAAACAAAATAGGAGGGGCAGAGGGTTTTTTTTCTCCCTTTTGTTTGTTCCTCTTGGCTCAAACCTGTCATAAAAATTCACACCCCCGGCCCCATCAGATGTTAACATTGCCTTTCGAAGAAACTAGGAACTATCACTAGGAGGCCCTTCATCTTCCATCCACCAAAGAACAATCCACTTGCTTCTTTTCCCATACTGTGCACCCCATTCTACTGCTAGCAATGAAATGTCCTATCAAAGGCCTTATGCTTTTTCACTTCAGAATTCCATTTACAATCTATATCATCTATTTCTCCTTCTGTCTTGTTTCAAATATGCTCTAGAATTTCCCATCTTTAAAAAGAAAAAAATTCCTTTTTCCTCTAGATCCAGCTTCAGCTATCACCCCATAGGCATGTGTATCATATGGAGAAGAAGGAATTGGTGCAGCCATCTTTGAAGAGGATCTACCATAATAGCTACTTCACAATCCTTTCTTTACTTGACTTCATAGCAGCAAAGACATACTAACACCCATTCCCTTTCTTGAAAGACTTTTTTTTGCATTCCATGACACCCCATGTATTCATCTGTTTTCACACAGTGGAAACTAAAAACATACCTGAGACTGGGAAGAAAAAGAGGTTTAATTGACTCACAGTTCCACATGGCTGGGCAGGTCTCACAAACACGGCAGAAGATGAAGGAAGGGCAAAGGGACTTCTTACATGACAGCAGGCAAGAGAGACAGCTTGTGCAGAGAAACTCCCCTTTATAAAACCATCAGATCTCATGAGACTTATTCACTATCACAAGATCAGCACAGGAAAGACCCACCCCCATGATTCAATTACCTCCCACCAGTTCCTCCTACGACATGTGGGAATTGTGGGAATTACAACTCAAGATGAGATTTGGGTGGGGACACAGCCAAACCATATCACCCCACCTGCGTTATCCACCTCCCTGCTTAGACCCTCCATCCCAGTCAGCTTTGGTACACTTCCTTTGAGATGTCCCACATCTCTTGGGGGCCTTGCTCTTTTCATGGCCACTAAACATTGACTAGATGACCTCATCTTGCCCCATGGTTTTCAATACCTGCTATGTGCCAAGAAGTCCTGAATCTGGACTCCAGCTCACATCCCACCCCTTACCAATCATTGTGCATCTCAAACTGCCTACTAGAAACTCCAAAGCTAGCTTGACCTCTTTTCAATCAAGCCTTTAGTCAAATATTATCTTTAGCACTTCCCTGAGTATTATGTAAAAAATAGCACTTTCACACCATCACTCTCTATCCCACTAATTATTTCTTTTTCTTAGCACATATCATCAACTGATATACAATAAATTTATTTCACTACTTCATCATATCTCTTCCAACTTGATCTGTTTTGTTGGCTATGTGTCCCCAGCCTCTCGGTGCCAAATGTATTTCTGGTTCCTTATCTGCTGCTTCTCTTGAGGGTTAACACAGTATCCCAAGGATTTTGAAATGGCCACATTTAATATTCACCTTCTCTCCTCCTCTTAATTTGCCAGTAAAATTGCTAAATTCTCAGTGCTATGAACACTGCCCATTATCCTTCTAGCTCCTAATCTGCCTCATAACTTGAGGATGGGGGGGAAATGGTTTTCTGAAGCCTTTGCTGTCTAAGCCTAGCTCTTATACTGACACTTCCGGTATTAGCATCATCCAAAGTGTAACAAAAAGCAGCCAATAACTGTTCTGGTCAGGTACATAGATCAAAAGCCAAGGTCTTTCCTAGAGTTTACTTCTCTGTTGATTTATGTATGTCTTTATGATACTTTAAATTTTAAAAAATAACAAATGCATGTGGATACAAGAGAACTTCAAAGACATAGTCCTGAGACCTCCAATATTTAGAAGTGTGGAGATTGCAAACTGACTGAGAAAGAGCAAGAGAGGAGGTCCCAGAAGCCAGAGAGCATTTCAAGGGGGAAGTGATGAACTGAGCCAAGAGTTGTTGCTGCTCTGGACAGAAGGAGGATGTGCAGGGAAGGCCATGGTGGTCTGGAGAGCTGCTCCAGTGGAGAGAAAGGGGTCAAATCAGTGAGCAATGGTTCTGTGCATGATAACCAGCAGGTCCAAGTGGACCAAACACAAGTGATAACACCAAGGGCTTTACATTGCAGTTCTGGCTCCAACCCCACAGGGTCACTGGGTCTCAGAGCAAATCACTTAAACTACTGCTCTTTGGTATCAATTGCAAATTGATGAGTGTAACATACAGCATCTACCCACCCCACAGAATCCTTGGGTTCAAGGGTACAAGGACTGAATGTCTGTGTCCCCCCCAAAATCCATATGCTGAAACTGTAAGCCCAATGTGATGATGTTTGGAGGTGGGACGTGTGGGAGGTGATAAAGTCATGAGGCTGGGACCCTCGTGACTGAGATTAGTGCCCCTATGAAAAGAAGCCAAAAAGATTGCTGGCTGTCTTTCTGCCACGTGAGGATACACATGAAGTCAGCACTCTGCAACTTGGAAGAGGCCCTCACCAGAACTCAACCATGCTGGCATCCTGATTGTGGACTTCCAGCCTCCAGAACTATGAGAAATAAATTCCTGTTTGTAAGTCACTGGGTCCATGGGACTTGGTTACAGCAATCTGAGCTGGAAGACAAAGAGTGAGCATGTACATGAAGGAACTTTTAAGTTAGGAAAGCTCCGTGTACATGTTGGGTCCTATTTCAGACACTTCTAGGAGCCAAACAACCATATCATGGGCTCAAACTCAAGATTTATGGACTCCTTCCTTCTCAATATAGAGAGATGTTTTCATAAAGTTCACAAAATCTTATTAAACTAGAATTTTTTAGTAGAAAATTTAGAACTTTTGTGAGTAGAAAACTGATTTAAAAAGGAATAGAAAGCTGATTTATAAAAAATTAATCATTATTGTACTGAATCTTCGACTTTCAATGATGAGGAATTTTATTTTAGTCAATTATTATACATCAAATGTAGGTTTAAAAAATGTAATACAGGTAGTCACACAATTATACTATGATACTTGCTAGTACTGAAATGCTGTGCTAGAAATATTTTAAGATTAAATCACAAAATTTAAGATTATTTATCAATAACCAATAATTTATCCAATTAAATTATCATAAGCAGATTGAGCACAACAGCTCATCCAGGAAACTTTTTTCAATATGGAGATAGAGTTTAAATTCAGGATGAACCACAGAGCATAAGAGTTCAGGTTCTGGGGCTGGAGGCTGAGGTATAATCCAGGCTCTCCTGTTCTCTAAGCTATTGACACCAGGGCAAACTATTCAACTTCTCCACCCTGTGTTACTCTCCCCAATCTCATTTCTCTCTCCCCTACAAAGAACCAATATCCTGAATTTGGTTTTCAACATTCCCGTGCATGCACTTGATTCTTTTTAAAGTAAGAATGTATGCCAATGTAAATAAAATATAGTCTTGTTTTGTATTTTTTACATTTTAAATAAACAGGATACACTGAATACAGCTTCTGTAATTTACCATTTTTTTCAATGTCACCTTTGATATTTATCTATGTTAATACCTAAAGCTCTAATTTATTTATATTCATAAAAATACATAAATTCCATTATGTTAAAAGGAATGCAATTTATTTAGCCATTCTCTTACTGATAGACCTTTAGGGCATTTACAATTTTTCACTTTTGGAAATAATGCTGCAGCAATCATCTCTGCACGTAAACAACTTACCTACAAATGGAATTACGGTGTCACAGGTTATTAGGCATTTTAACTTTTAATACTGCCAAATTGCTCACAAAATCATAGTACTAATTTGTAACCCTACCAGCAGCATGAGTTTCCTCTTCCTTGCCATTGCAGCAACATTTCATTGTATCAGACTTGTAAATTTTTGCCTATCTGGTAAGTAAGAAACAGCTCCAGCTGCCATTTGCCGGATCACTGTGGAGGTTGAACATCTTGTAGTATTATGTATATTGGCTATTTCTGTTTCCTCTTCTGTAGCTTTCTTATTGATATCATTTGTCTATTTTTTCTTGGGTTGTTCAACTTTCTATAACTGATTTTTAGGAGTTTATTGCATATTATTTATGCTAAAGCTTTGTCAATCATATGCTATGCAAATATCTTCATTCAGTCTTTGTCTTTTAACTTTCCTGATGGTGCTTTTTAATTTACTTGAATGTATCAATTATGATTTGTGCTTTTTGTTTTTCTTTTTTCTAGAAATCACTTCTTGCCCTGATATTATAAAATATTGTTCTGTGTTTTCAAAAATTTTCAAAATATGATTTTTCAAATAAAATTCTGAAGAACCCTCTAGCACGTGTGTGTGCAGTAGTGTAAGACAGCTATTACTTTCTTTCACATCCATTCATTTATTTTACCTTTTCGTCAATTTACTCTATTCATAGAGTAGATACTATCAGAATTGAAGGTAAAATAAAAACCTGAAAATATATTTCATAGACACAAGGCCACAGAGCTTGTCAGTAATCAAGAAAATCAAAGTGAGCATCTCCATCTAAATGAGCCCCAGGCATTTCCATCATATCAACATGTAAATCTGAAGTCTTATCTTCCCTCCTCAGGCCACCTACCCGCCCACACTGCTCCTCTTCCTGTGTTCAGGTGTAGTCCTGGGTTTTATCAGCCAGGCTGCCCCATCAGCCACGGAGATGGCTGCACACTGCACTTCCCGAAAGCTGGGTGGACACCCTCCCCAACCCCCAAGCAGAGATTAGAATATAATCAGTCTGGGTGAGGCCAGGCACTGATAGCTCCTAAAGCTCCCCAGATGATTTTAACTTGAAGCCAGAGTGGTTAGCCTCTAGATCAGTGCCTCACCCCCACTCCCACCCCTGCATATTTGGTAATACCTGGAGAAGTTTTTTGTTGTTTGTCTCCTCAGCACTCCCCAGGAGTGCTACTGTCATCTCATGGACAGAGGTCAGTGATGCTGTCCAACCACCTACCATGCTCACAATGCCAAGCCCCATAATCATTAAAGAAAGAAAGCATCGACAGCCAAGGTTGAGAATTGGACCTAGAGTATGCTACCTCCACCTTTGTGACATAAAATGCTACTCAGCACCAATGGCATGGCATGTACATCACCAGAGAACTTGTTAGCCATGTGGAATCTCTGGGTCCTCCCCAGGCCTTCTAGTCAGAATCTACACTCCAACAGGAGCCCCAGGTAGCTCAGGGGCAGGTTACAGTTCAAGAGGCCTTGCACTAGGCAGCTTCCTCCCTCTCCCCTTCCCCCTGCAGATCTAATCAGATAACACATCCTGTCAGCACCGTATCTTTATTCTCTCTGAAATTGTCCTGGCCCATCCATCCCGAGGACAACTTTATTGGCCCAAGGCTTCATTCATTATTAGTCATCTGAAGTATTGCAATAACCTTCCAATCTGATCACTCTCTTCTGTCCTAGTTGAGCTTCTCACCCTTTCTGAGAGTTATGACACATTTTAAGATGGAAGAACATAAGCAAATCTTCCCAGGGGAAAATGCACACATCACACACACCTACCCACCCTCACGTATTCCTAACATATTGCACACAATTTCAACAGGTTTGCATATCTTCTAACGTGCTCCTCAGACCCCTCCAGGCAAAAATCTCCACCTTAGTCTCTGAGTAAACAGATGTGAACTTTTGGGTCCCCTGATGAAAGCCTCAGCTCTTTGGTGTGGGTACCCAGGCCCCCCACAATTCCTCTCCACCACCAACAGCACAGCCTACACCAGCCAATCATATTCATGGCAGCTGCCTGTGTGCAAGTGCTCTGCCCTACCCCAGAGTTTAGCAGATGCTGTTCCTCCTGCCTGCTGCACCCTTCCTTCCGGGGTTGCCTGGCTTAACCCTGCTCCCACTTTGGGTTAGATTCCCTTTACTCCTGATCTCTTAGTTCCCAGAGCTTCTGTCTGCCACAGCACTTCCTGAAGTATAGTATAGGGTGCGTGTGTGTGTGTGTGTGTGTGTGTGTGTGTGTGTGTGTCTTACAAGTCTCTCATCACTTCTGAGTCAGGAAAGGGTATCTGTCATCATTTACATTACGCCTGTAATCTCAGCACTTCGGAAGGCCGAGGCGAGTGGATCACGTGAGGTCAGGAGTTCGAGAACAGCCTGGCCAACATGGCGAAACCCTGTCTCTACTAAAAATACAAAAATTAGCTGGGTGTGGTGGTGGGCACTTGTAATTTCAGAGTTTCATCTCTGCAACTTCAGTTCCTGACACAAACAGAAGCTCATTAAAGGTTACTAATAAATGTAAAGGAACAATAAAGCTAGCATTATTTCTACTCTATCATATTTCTTTCCAATGTATGCTTTGGTAGCTTGGCATTTTCTCCTTATTAATAAGGTATAATGCCTTATTTCTTAGTCAGGCATTATACTTAGTAAGTGTGAGTGTTCATGCTTTTAAAACATACATTTTCTTATATTCCTGAAACATAAGTAAAAAAGATTAAAGGTATGATCATGATAAATGAGTGAGTGCCTAGGAGTCCCCTGGGTTCTGAGGAAACGTACCCCAAGATCTATGCTCCCATAATATTGCTTCCAGAAGCTCAGCCCTGACTTCTGCAGGTCTTCCTCTGGGAATTCACAGCCATTCTCAGCTGATTATGGGAGATGAGAATCTAGAAACATTTTCCATGTTTGAATGTCCAGTTGAAAGAGTTCATTAAAGACATAGATATTGAATTCCGATAAGAGATAAAAGTTTTAAAGCTAGAAATGTTTATCACTAAAAACATTTTAATATACCTGCAGAGATTACAAACTAGTGCATTATGTTTATTTTAAAGGGATAAGAGTCTCCCTAACACCAGGTCACCGGTTTTCAGGTAAAACCAGAATTTACAAACTCACCATCCTCATTGAGAGAAATGTTGGGAAAGTTGCTTAATAAGAATAGAACATATTCATTAAAGAAAAGCCTTTTACAAACAAATAACATTAAAATATTTTACAGCCATGTTGTTTTATATCTTCTACTCTTTTGCAATTACAACTTATTTCTCTCTGCCTTCCAAAACAAACAAACATGAAATATCGTTTGCTTTTAAGGTGTCACCTCTTCTTTGCTTTGATTTAGTGCTCTTTGGCCACAAGCCCACTGGCCCCAAGCCACATCATCAGGCTCCTCTGCATTGCCTTGGAAGGGAAGGATTTGGCACTGCAGTGCAGGAAGCCTGCTCCAGCCAGAGTTCCTACAAAGTGCCCTCTGCGTGGCAGCTGCCATCTGTTCGGCTTTCTCTCCTTACACGGGGCAGGTCCTCAGGATGCCCTGTTCCCCTTTTCCCAAGACGACCCCCTTCCCCAAAGACAAAGGCTCTGTCCACACCCCCCAGGGAAACAGGGTAGAAGGGCAGATCCTTCTCAGGGACCAACATAAAGGAAACAGCAAACAGCCTACATATTTGAAAGTGTTGACAAGGTCCTGTCTGAGGAAAACAACAACTAACAAAACAAAACAAAGCAAAGCAAAACAATTCTCTTCTCTTCCAAACACCCTTAAGTCCTCAATCCTAGAATCATTTCCTCCCTGTCCACATGAGTTAGAGCTGCACTGAATTTGTCACTGCAGACAGGCAAGATAACAGAGAAAAACAAGTCAACAGACACCAACCAGTAAGCTTTTGAGGTCTTACATAAAGAGAGTGTTCTGCCAGTGTCGGGGGTTGGTACACCTGGTTTGAGATGGGTTCTTCTACTTACTGGCTCTATCTCAAACAAATCACAGAATCTCTTTGAGCATTCATTTCCTCCCCTGTAAGATCAGAATGGAGATAAAAATTAAACCTATCTCACAACAGCTTCCCTCATACTCCTCTTTAATTCAAGAAATTTTGCTTGAATTATCAGAGTAAGAATTTACAATGTCCAGCCAGGCGCGGTGGCTCAAGCGTGTAATCCCAGCACTTTGGGAGGCCGAGATGGGTGGATCACCTGAGGTCGGGAGTTCTAGACTAGCCTGACCAACATGGAAAAATCCCGTCTCTACTAAAAATACAAAATTAGCCGGGCGTGGTGGCACATGCCTGTAATCCCAGCTACTCGGGAGGCTGAGGTAAGAGAATCGCTTGAACCGGGGAGGCGGAGGTTGCAGTGAGCCGAGATCGCGCTGTCGCACTTCAGCCTAGGCGACAGAGAAAGACTCTGTCTCAAAAAAAGAAAGAATCCATGGTGTACAATTCAGATGTGGTCAATAAAGCATCAATACAACACTTTACAGACGCAAAAACTTCTGCATCCAAGGCCTCTCTATTCATGTCTCAGGCTCTGAGGTCAACTATTCCCTTCCATTAAACAACTTCCTGTTTTGCTCTGTAGTATCCTTTATCACACCGGACTCTTTGCACTATTTTTGTTCTGCTTTTTTTCTACCCGCAAAATCATTGCACCTGAACAAGAAACTGATTTGTTTTTAAATCAGATTTTCTCACAGAATCAGTGACATAAGAGGATTAATTGTTTGTTTTCAATCTTTTTTCTCCTCCTAGATCTATTTTTAAAACAAATTTTATTTTGGGATGTCCTGACTGGGATGATACTAAATTGAAAAGCCTGGTGCAAATTTTATTGACCTCCATTTCCTACTATAAAGAATGTCCCCGACTAATCTGTCATCTACAGGGCAGACAAAGGCCAGAGGCCAGGGAAGCCAAAACAGATGGTGTGTGCAAGAAGCCCAGGGCCAGACTCTTTACATTTTGTTGATTGGCTTTAAAATAGTCAACTAGAAGAAAAAGGAAAAAACACATGGGCATTTTTCTTCTTATTCCAAGCTGTGCCAAACTAAATGTTACTCGCAATGTGCATGGCAAACACAATGCCTACAAATAGATTTTTAATCAATGTTTCTTGGGTATGATAGAATGAATGGATGGAATGATGGATGGATGGTTGGATAGATGGGTAGATAAATAAATGAATGAGTGAATATTATTGAAGGTTTTCTATTTAAACCATGCCCAGAACACAAAAAGACAGAAGTTATCACTTAGAAAACTCTATGAATTACAGGCCAGTCGTTCCGCCCGCTGGTCCTCACGCCCTCTCCCTTGCCGGTGTCCCACTCGCCATCCCCGCCATGCTGTTTCTAGACTTTTCGGATGATGTGCAGCAGATGAACAAGCGGCGGCTCTATTATCAAGTCCTAGATTTAGGAATGATTGTCTCATCGGCACTCATGATCTGGAAGGGGTTAATGGTAATAACTGGAAGTGAAAGTCCAATTGTAGTGCTGCTCAGTGGCAGCATGGAACCTGCATTTCATAGAGGATATCTTCTCTTTCTAACAAATCGAGCTGAAGATCCCATACGAGTGGGAGAAATTGCTGTTTTAAAGATAGAAGGAAGAAAGATTCCTATAGTTCACCGAGTCTTGAAGATTCATGAAAAGCAAAATGGGCATATCAAGTTTTTGACCAAAGGAAAGAAGTCGTGGGGAGAGCCAGGGGATTTGTTCCTTATATTGGAATTGGGATGATCCTCATGAATGACTATCCTAAATTTAAGTATGAAGTGCTTTTTTTGCTGGGTTTATTTGTGCTGGTCCATCGTGAGTAAGAAGTCTGCCTTGCTGTTCCCGGGAAGATGCCACACTTTTCGTTACTGGATGTTTGGAGTAGATATTGGCCTGTGATTGGTAGAATGGAGAACACACGTGTTGGGGCTTCTTGACAGCACTGGTTTGCATTAGTTTTTGTTTCCACGCCAGAGTTTGTGTGGGTGGCCGCATGTGCACCACAGAGTGCATTTGAGGGGACTTTCATTCACAGGATTTCATAGTTGTCATTGTCACACTTTCACATTTTTGTACACTAGTGAATTTTTTATATTAAAAGGTTGAGCCAAAAAAAAAAAAGACAATTCTATGAACTACAAAGTGAATGCCTCCATACTTTTTAGAGATTAACAATGTAAAGTTTTATCCATATCCGTCCCTATTTTGTCATAGTTTAATACTTTTATTGTTTTATATTATTTATCTATTTATTTATATATCATTAATTTTTTCCCGAATTACAATCACCATTGTCCATAGTGATCTACATCTCATTTTTTTCACTTATACATCAAGAATATTTGTTCATGTCAGTGTATAGAGATCCACATTGTTCTTTTTTAATGACTACGTGATATTCTGTCGTATAGCCATACTGTAAGTGATTTAGTCAGACTCCTATTGAAAATTAAATTGTGTTCAATTTTATGCCATTGCCACAATACTGCAATGGACTGCCTCGTATATATATTACTTATGTCACTGATCATCTGTATTTTTTAAAATTATTAATACGCTTTGTTATTTTCTGTATTGGTTTCTTTTTCAATTTTTTTTTTTTTTTTTTTTTTTGAGACAGGATCTTACTCTGTCACCCAGACTGGAGTGCAGTGGCACAATCACAGCTCCCTGCAATGTCAACTTTTCAGGCTTCAGTGATCCTCCCACTTCTGCCCCACTGAGTAGCTGGAACTACAGGCACACATCACCATGCCTGACCGATTTTTTTTATTTCTTATAGAGACAAAGGTCTCACCATGTTGTCCAGGCTGGTCTCAAACTCTTGAGCTCAAGCAATCTTCCTGCCTCGGCCTCCCAAAGTGCTGGGATTACAGGTGTAAGCCACCACACCTGGCCTATTTTTTCTTTATAGAAACTGCATATTCAAAATTTTAACATTTGTCATTCGTATGTGTGGCAAATATATTCTCTCAATCTGTTGCTTGCCTTTTAACTTTGTTTTTGGCATCCTTCACTGTTTAATTCTTTTAAGCTTTTCTATTGTTTAGTTTAGTTTTTCCTTTATTACTTTTTCTTTTCTAAATAATACTAAGGAGCTTCCTCAACCCCAAGTTTATAAAAAGGTATATCTATTCTTGATAATTATACCTTTTATGATAGGGACATTTAATGCTGACTTAATATCCATGTATGTTACCACATTCCAACCTTTTTCAGAATCAAGTTACATGGATGTGACTCATTCTAGCCAATGAGATGTTGGCAGAGGTGACATAGGCAGTTCTATATCATTTTTACCCCTGATCATGAAGACCCCTGTGTGAACCTTCATATCTCTCTTCCACTTCAGCAGTACACCTTGAAACCAAATGGTTCAAATTTTGTGGGAACAAAATGGAAGCAGCCTTGATCCCTGAGTCACCACATGGAAGGAAGCTTCCTTCGAAGAGTCTCCAGGCTCGCTTCAGACTTCACATAATCAAGAAACTTTCCTGGCTGGGTGTGGTGGCTCACGCCTGTAATCCCAACACTTTGGGAGGCCGAAGCAGGCAGATCACCGGAGGTCAGGAGTTCAAGACCAGCCTGGCCAACATGGCAAAACCCTGTCTCTACTAAAAATACAATAATTAGCTGAGCGTGGTGGCATGCCTGTAATCCCAGCTACACAGGAGGCTGAGGCAGGAGAATTGCTTGAACCCAGGAGGCGGAGGTTGCAGTGAGCAGAGATCATGCCACTGCACTCCAGCCTAGGTGACAGAGTGAGACTCAGTCTCAAAAAAAAGAAAAAAAAAGAAACTTTCCTATGTTAAGCTACTGTGATCTTAAGATATTTTTGCTATTGCAGCATAGTTAACCTAGCAATGTTTATTTCTCTACATTTAGAAGTTTAATTCATCTATAATTTATATTTATATCCTGCAATGTGAGAGTAAGTTTGTTTGTTTTTTCAAAATACTGCCATTATCATAATATTAAACTGTTTTAACTTAGAATCTTTTTTTTTTTGGATGGAGACCACTCCTTCAATGATTAGATGAGGTATAAGATGGAAATAAACATTTGATGACTTACAGGTTCAGGGGGTACACACCATGCCTGGAGGCCACACACACACGCATTGCATACACACACACACACTGCATACACACACACACACACACACACACACACAGAGAGAGGTCAGGGAGTGTGTTGAGAGAGGGATCCGTGGGCCAGTCCCTTTACTGGAGTCCAGGACATTATTCAAACAGATTTCCCAAGAAGAGTTTTAGTTAGCGGGTTCAAAGCAGCAGGCACAAATTCCAGGTCACACTGTGACTGAGAGGTGGTCACTGTAGCACATCTGCACAGACCATGTAGGATATGGGGGTCAGCAGGGCCAGTCAGGTAGGTTGTATCCAGCTGTCCCATAGGGAGGGGGTTACCAGGAGGCAGTTGTATAAGGCAGATAGCTGGATCAAAAACACTGAGCAACTGGGTGTGGGAGTGGGGGGAGCATAAAACTGGAAACTGTGTCAAGACAAACTCCGCTACTGATAAGAGAAAGTTAAATGTTCAAAATGAATGTTCAGGCAACATAAAATTATAAGATTCACTACATAAACCCACATATATCAATGTGTCTGTTTCTACATTCTCTTACGTACCACTGATCTATTTATCTATCTCTATACCATTACCCAACCATTTTTATCTAAGTAATTATGTGTTATCTTAGGCAGCAAATTTCTCCTTCTGATTCTTCTTTTCAAATGCTAACTTCATTGTTACAAATAAATTTTAAAACCAACTTGTCTATTTCCCAAAACAATTCACTGGGATCCTAATCAGATTTGCATTATCTTTGTAAATTTACTTGGGAAGGAACAGCATCTGTATTTTATTTAGTCTTCCTCCCGTGAGGAATTATTACTATGTCTCATTGGTTTTAGTCCTATTTTAGGTCCTTTAATAAAAAATATATATAGTGCTCTTATTAAGTTATTCTTGGATGTTTTACAAACTAATTTGACAATATCTTGAATGTGATTTTTCCCATTTTAATTTCTAATTGTTCAATGCTAGTAAAAGAAAGTAATACTTATTTCTGTATTCCATCTTATATAAAGCCATTTTTAAAAATTTAATAGCCTAACAGTCTGTAAATTTTTTGTTGTTGTTGTTGTTGTTGTTGAGACAGAGTCCCTCTCTGTCGCCCAGGCTGGAGTGCAGTGGCATGATCTCAGCTTACAACAATCTGCACCTCCCGGGTTCAAGTGATTCTCCTGCCTCAGCCTCCCGAGTAGCTGGGACTACAGGCACTTGTCATCACACCCGGCTAATTTTTGTATTTTTAGTAGAGACACGGTTTTGCCACATTGGCCAGGCTGGTCTCAAACTTCTCGGCTTAAGTGACCTGCCTGACTCGGCCTCCCAAAGTGCTGGGATTACAGACGTGAGGTACCTCGCCTGTCCTGTTGAATTTATTAGATTTTTAGGTATATTGTAATATCATCTACAACTGATAAATGTGTTTCTTTTCTTCCAAGGTCATTTTCTTGTACTCCTAGTTTACTTAAAGCTTTTTAAAAAGGGATTTAGGGGCCAGGCCCAGTACACTTGACTTAATCTGTTCAGGCTGCTAACAGAATACCATAGATGGCATGGGTTATAAACAGCAGAAATTTATTTCTGGAGGCTGGAAAGTCCAAGATCAAGGCTTTAGTAGGTTCAGTGTCTGGTGGGGACCTGCTTCATACACTGGTGTCTTTTCGTTTGCCTTCTCTCTGTGTCCTGACAAAAAGGGGAAAGAGATTTCCCTGGGGCCTCTTTTATAAGGGCACTAATCCCTTTCATGAGGACCTCACTCTCATGATGTAATCACCTTTCAAAGCCCTACCTCTAAATATCATCACATTAGGGATCAGGTTTCAACATATGGATTTGGGAGGATACAAATATTAACTCTTTAATAGCAATATCTAATTCTGAGTTTCAATTTTAAATAGGATCTAAGAAGCTTGGTTGTAAAATCTCGTGTAAAAGCTGCAGGTGACCAGATACTGAGGCTCAGCGTATGCTAAAGTTGCCTAAATGCCTTCGGCAGAAATCAGGATTGGTCTTGGAGACTGGAGCAGGGCAGAGACTTATAAGGAGGCCATGAAGGCTGGGAATCCAGCAGGACTTGAGAACAAGGAGTGGGCTGCATGCAAAAGAGTCCTGTGTGTTTAAAGCATCATTGAAGTGAGAGTACCATGATGGTTAAAAAACTCTCATGACAGCTTGTGGTTGCCTATGTGTAATTCCACATTTAGAAATTGTGAGAAGGTCTATATGTCATACAATTTTATTGTTATCCATAAAATAGCTCATGATACTTACAACCAATCAAATTTAAAAAGTTTTAAACACTTTACATCTAAATAGAATCACAAACATGAAAAAAAACACAGACCACATGTTGAAGGCTGTTAATTTGGAGATTGCTCACCCTGAGTGTTAACCTTAAAGCTCATAGGGGGAGTGATTATTACGATCTAAGATTACTCTACTGAAACTTTTCTTCTATGTCAAGAAGCCACTCTGCTTCCTTGGTACTGGCTGCCTAGAATGTGTTCGAGAAGGATTCTGAGGTCAAGACCATGTGCGCAAAGAAAGGGACGTGATAAATCGATGGTGGACAAGAGATAAGAGGATGGAAGCATTTGTGCCAAACTGAGACCACTTCCTCATCCTCACAGCAGCAGGCTCTGCACGTTCCTCCCAGATCAGAAATAGCAACACCTCCTCAATGCCTCATTCTCGCCAGTTTTTGAGATAGGAATAGCACTGGGTGGTCGCAGGAGGATGGAAAAACCCAAACAACAGCAAAAACAGGAACTAGGCAAAGAAATCACAAGATAACAGAAAACCCAAAATAAGGGAGAAAATGGCCAAAACCCCAGTCAGGGTGATATGTTCATGACTCTTCCAGACAAACCCAAACAAGGGAGAAAGGGGATGATAACCGGGTAGCTCCCTGCAATCCCCTCCTTTTCCAGAATACCTAATAATTATTCCACCCATTAGTTAAACACCCATAAATTAGAAACTCAAACTCCATCGTGCACAAGTCATTCTCACGAGCACACACACACTTCTTCTGTGTGTGCTTTCCTTAGCAATGGAGGCTTCTTGCCCTGCACTTCATTCTGGCTCGTCCCTGAATTCTTTCTCACATCAGCTAGGGGTGGGGTCTCACTGCCATCAGGAGACCCACCTGAGCCCTCTAGCAACAGTTTTGTTAATATCCATCTATCACATTGCACCGGAGATTACATATGTACTAGATTGTCAGCCATTTGAAGGCAAAGAACATATTTTAATTATCTCTGTATTCCATCAGCTACTTCAGTAACTGGCATTTAATAAATATTTGTTGGCCAAATTAATATCTTTGATGAGAAAAAAAATAGATAAGATTCCTAAAAAATTCTCCTTGCCATTCTGAGTATCTAGCCCATTTCTGTTCCTAGTTCCCAAAGAAACACATCTACATATTTTGATTTGGGTAACCACCACCACAATAAAGAGACATAATAAGTACATCAATGCAGAGATTTTCACCACACTACCCCGTTTAGTTACGTCCACATTCCACCCCACTCCACCACCCCTAACTCCTGGCAACTATGAATCTGTTTTCCATGTCTATGGTTTTGTCATTTCCATAATGATATATAAATACAATCACACAGTTTGTGATCTGTAGAGACTAGCTCTATTCAGTCAGCATAATGTCCTTGAGATCCATCCAACTTGATTCATGCATCAATAGTTCATTCTTTTTATTCCTGGGTAGTTATAATGTGGTATGGATACACCAGTTTTTTTAACAATTTACCTTTCATTTGTTTGTTTGTTTGTTTGTTTGTTTAGAGATGAGGTCTCCCCCAGGCTGGTCTTGAACTACTGGGCTCAAGCTATCCTCTCGCCTTATCCTCCCACAGTGCTGGGATTATAGGATTGAGCCATCATACCTAGTCCCATTTACCTAATGAGGGATATTTTGGTGGATTCTAGTTTTTGGCTATTACCAGCAAAGCCACTATCAATAATTGCATACAGGTTTTTGTGTGAACACACATTTTCATTTCTCTGGGATAGATACCCAGCCATGGAATTGCTGGGTCATGAGGTAGTGTATGTCTAGCTTAAAAATAATAATAATACCAATACTACCATGTTATTTTCCAGCCGTTAGTAGCATTTTTCACTCCCACCAGCCATGTATGAGAGACAAGTTTTTATACACCTTTGCCGGGATTTGGTAATTTCACTATTTTTTTAAATTTTAGGCATTCTAATAGATGTGTAGTAATATCTCATCCTTGATAGCTAGTAATGCTGAACACCATTTGCTTATTTGCCATCGCTATATATCTTTGATGAAATGTCTCATGATCTGTGGCCCATTTTCTAATTAGATTGTTTTTTACTGTTGAATTTTGAGGTTTATTTGTAAAATCCAGTTATGAGTCCTTTATCTTATACGTGGTGTGAAATATTTTCTCCCAGCCTGTAGGTTGTTCCTTATCCTCTTAACAGGGTCTTTTGCAGAGCTAAGGTTTTTAACTTTAATAAAATCCAACTTATTGATTTTTCTTTTATGAATTATGCCTTCAGCATCATGTCCAAGAACTCTTCACAAGCATTAGATCCCAAAGATGTTCTCTTATGTTAACTTGTCAGTTTTATACCTTTACATTTTATCCATATTTGATTCATAGATTTTACATTAAATCCATAATTCATTTTTAGCTTATTTTGTTTAAGGAATGAAGTTGAAATTGAGGTTCTTTTTTTTTTTTTTTTTTTTTTGCCTATGGATAACCAATTACACAAGCAGCATTTATTGAAGAGATGTTCTTTCCTTCATTGAATGGCTTTTGCACCTCTGTCATAAATTGGATGGGTGTATTTCTATTGAGAATGATCTACTGATCATTCTGTCTATCCCTCTGCCAACACCACACACAGTCTTGTTGTCAAATTTATGTATGCAGAGGTATTCATAGCCTTGATTTGTTAACTCTGTTAATGTCTGCAGGGTTGACAGTGCTATCTCCTGTCTCATTCCTGATATTAGTAAGTTGTGTCTTCTCTTTGTCATGATAGATTTTTCCCAGTATTATTGATCTTTGCAAAGGACTAACTTTTTTTTCCATTGCCTTTCTCCATTAATTTTCTGTTTTCAATTTTAGTTTTATTAATTTTCTATTTAACCTTTATTGCTTCATGCCTTCTCCTTACTTTGGGTTTGTACTCTTCTTTTTCTAGGTTTTTGAGACAGGAGCTTAGATTATTGATTTGAGATTTTTCTGGTTTTCTAATGTAAGTGTTTAGTGCTATAAAGTTATTTCCTAGTATTGCTTTAGTTGTGTCCCACAGATTTTTATATGTTGTATTTTCATTTTAATTCAGTTTAATAAATTTGTTAAATTTCCCTTGAAACTTTCTCTTTGACCTATGAATTATTTACAAGTGTTTTGTTCAGTTTCCAAGTGTTTGGAGATTTTCTCCTATTATATTTCCAATACTGATTTCTAGTTTGAAACTTTTGTAAGTCAGAGAATATACTCTGAATAATTTCCATTTTTTGAAATTTATTGAAGCTTATTTTATCCCCAGAGTACGGTCTATACTGGTAAATATCCCATGGGCAGTTGAAAAAAGGATGGGTATTTTGCTCTTATTGTGTGGAATAATTTGTAAAAGTCCACTAAATTCTGTTGGATGATAATGTTACTAAGTTCTTCTGTATCCTTGCTGATTTTCTATCAAGTGTTCTATCAATTATTTGCTTTCTTTTGATTAATGTTTACATAGTATATATTAATATTTTCCCACTTATATTAGTCAGAGTTCTCCAGAGAAACACAACTAATAGGAGGTATATCTATATATCTAGGAGATAGATCTATTTAGATATAGAAGATATAGATATATAGATATAGATATATAGATATAGATATGGATATAGAAAGATTTGCAATAATGGAGGCTAAGGAGTTCTACATTGTCCTGAAAGATCTTCAGCTAGCAAGTTGAAGACCCAGGAGAGCTGATATGTACTTCCAGTCCAAGTCTACAGGCCTGAAAACCAGGAGAGCTAAGGGTGTAAGCTCCAGTCTGAAAGCCATCAGGCTTGAGACCCAATGTTTCAACCTGAAGATAAAGGCCAGAAGGACCAATGTCCCAGCTCAGTCAGGGAGAAGGCATTCCCTCTTACTCAGACTTTTTGTTCTATTGGGGTCTTTAAATGATTGGATAAGGCCCACCCACATTAGGGAAGGTAGAGTAAATCTGTTTTACTCAGTCTACTGATTCAAAGGTGAATCTCATCCAGAAACACCCTCACAGACACACCCAGAATATTGATTGGCCAAATATCCAGACACCATCTGACCCAGCCAAGCTGACCTACAAAATGAAATGTCATACCATCCTTTTATGTTCAACCTCCTTTTATTATTATATTTGAAATTAGTTTCTTGTGGACAGTTCCTTGCAAATACTGATATGTTAAGGCTGAAATATGCTATTTCATTTTCTGTTTCCTGTTTATTTTTCAATTTATATCTTCTTCTTGTTATCCTGTGTATTATTTGAAGATTTTAAAGAATTCTGACTTGATTTCTCTATGTGTTTGGGGCGTATTGCTTTGTATAGCTTTTTAAGTGGTTACTCTATGTATTCCATTATATGTATACAATACAATGGGTGTTGACAATTTAGCAGTTCAGATGAAGGCAGAAACTTTACCTCCTGCTACATTTTTTACTGTCTTCCATTTATAATATAATTTTCTTAAATATTCCCTATGCATACATTGAGAACCACTTAGATGGTGTTATATTTTTCTTCAGCTGTCAAACATAATTTAGAAAAGTCAAGAGAAGGAAAACCTATTGCGTGTACCTCTATTTTTGCTTACCATGTTCTTTCTTTATACCCAGTGTTCCAAGATTCTTTTTTTAATGTAATTTCTTTTCTATTTCGAGAATCTCTTTAACGATTTCTTTAAGGCATGTCTGCTAGTAACGTACCTCTCTTAGTTTTTCTTTATCTGAGTATATTAGTTTCCTGTTGTTACTGTAAGAAATTACCACAAACTAAGTAGCTTAAAACAAGACAAATGTATTATCTTACCATTATATAGGTCAGAAGTCCAACATGAGTCTCACTGGACTAAAGTTAAGGTGTCAGCAGTTCTAGTTCCTTCTGGAGGTTCTAGGGAGGATCTGTTTCTTTCCTTTTCTACATTCTTTGTGTTGTGGCCCTTTCTTCTTCAAAGCCAACAGGTAGCATCTTCAAATCTGTCACAAACTCTCTCTCCCCTCTCTACCTCCCTTCTGTTTCTATCATCGTTTTCTTTTCTCTGACACTGACCTTCCTGCCTTCCTCTATTTTTTTTTTTTGAGACAGAATCTCACTCTTCTGCCCAGGCGGGAGTGCAGTGGCGCTATCTCGGCTCACTGCAAGCTCCGCCTACGGGGGTTACGCCATTTTCCTGCCTCAGCCTCCCGAGTAGCTGGGACTACAGGCGCCCGCCACTGCGCCCGGCTAATTTTTTTGTATTTTTTTAGTAGAGACGGAGTTTCACCGTGTTAGCCAGGATGGTCTCAATCTCCTGACCTCGTGATCCGTCCACCTCGGCCTCCCAAAGTGCTGGGATTACAGGCATGAGCCACCACACCCGGCCCCTGCCTTCCTCTTATAATGACCCTGTGATTACATTGGACCCACCCAGATAGTCCAGAATAACTTCACCACCTCAAGATCTTGAACCGAATCACATCTGAAAAGTCCTTTTGCCGTGGAAGGTGATATGTTCTCAAATTCTATGGATTAGGGCACGAGCATTTGGAGGGGAGTAACTATTCAGCCTGACTCACTAAGAAGATCTTGATTTTCCCTTCATTCCTGGAAGATATTTTCTCTGAATATAGAATTCTGGGTTAATTGTTCTTTTCTTTTTAGGCACTTGAAGAATGTGCCACTTTGTCTTCAGCCTCCACTGTCTCTGATGAAAACTCCACTATCACTTGAGTTGTTACAAGTAATCTCTCGCTTGCTGCTTTCAAGGTTTTTTTCTTGGTCTTTGGTTTTTAGAAGTTTGGTTATGAAGTGTCTTGACACAGAAATATTTGAGTTTATCCTATTTATGGTTTGCGCAGCACCTTGAAACTACAGGTTTACGTCTCTTGCCAAATTTGGGAGATTGTCAGCTTCTGTGATATTTTGATGGAATAGAGCAGATATTATCTAAAAGTTGTCTCATTAGACTGGTGTCTTAGTCTGTTTGTCCTGCTATAACAAAATATCACAGGCCAGGTAATTTATAAACAATAGATATTTATTTATTTTGGTTATGGAAGCTGGGAAGTCCAAGATTAAGGCACTGGTATTTAGTGTCTGGTAAGGGCTGCTCTCTCCTTCCAAGATAGCATCTTGTAGCTGCATTCTCTGGAGGAGAGAAACACCGTGTCTTCACATGCTGGAAGGGACAGAAAGGGCAAGAGAGCACTTCTTTCAACCTACAACCCTTTGATAAGGGTGCTAATCTCATTCATGAGGGAAAAGCCTTCATGACTTAATCACCTCCCAAAGACCATACCTCTTAATATTGTTGAACTGAAAATTAAGTTGCAGTATAAATTTTGCAGGAGATGCCATCATTTAAACCATAGCAAGTACACTTTTCTTGGTCATTTGGGAAACAGATTCACCTTTGGGCTTTTTTAGTCTAAATCCTTTGGCATTTCCACATTACGTTTCTCGAATACCCAATCTAGAATACCTGAGGCAACACAAAAGCCCGGGTCCCATGATCCCTAACCAGTCCTTTTAGTTTCTCATCTTTTAAAGTCTTCTGATATTTACTTTTTATGTAATGCCCACAGTTTTTAGCTGTAGTTAGCAAGAGGAATAGAGAAAAGTATATCTATTGCATATTCCTGCAGGCAGGAGCCAAGACAGCTTGTTTTCTACAATTTATTGTTGTTGTTCTTGTTGTTTTTGAGACGAAGTCTCACTCGGTCGCCTAGGCTGAAGTGTAATGGTGCGATCTCGGTTCACTGTAACCTCTGACTCCTGAGTTCAAGTGATTCTCCTGCCTCAGCCTCCTGAGTAGCTGGGATTACAGGCACGTGCCACCACGCCCAGCTAATTTTTGTTTTTTGGAGAGATGGGGTTTCACCATGTTGCCAGGTTGGTCTCGAACTCCTGACCTCAAGTGATCCACCCACCTCGGCCTCCCAAAGTGCTGGGATTACAGGCGTGAGCCACCATGCCTGGCCCGTTTTTTACAATTTTTAAATGGCTTTACTCTTACACTCTGTTGTCTTAATTGCCTCATGTAAAATTTCATTCCTTAATAAATATAAATATAATTAGTCCACATCTTCAACAGCATGTCATCTTTTGTGTGTTTCTTCTCTTTTCACACATTTTACCATCAAAAATAAATGCTTAAGAATGTAGAAAAGTATGTGTAACTTGGGTACCCACTGTGGCTTTTTAAAAATAGTTAAAACAGAAAATTATTTAAATGTCTATCAACACAGAATATGTATTTTACTTTCATACAAGGGGATACTATGCAGCCACTGAAAAAATGAGATATACATGTAAAAAACTCTAGGCTATATTGCCATAGAGTAAGAACAATTAAATTGCATATCATTTTTTTAAATTGTGATTTTCTTAAATTTTGAATTTTAAGTGATGCTGAGCCAAATAAATAAGAAACGTTTCAGTTTTCAATAGCTATGGTCTGGAAGCTATTTCATATGACTTATTTCATTTGATATTCACAATGTATGTACTCAGGGCAAGTATTACTCCCATTAACTTCGGCCCAACACAGTTTCTGGATAACACTCAATTTCCTATACATTTCTTGAGGTCCAGATGCAAAGGTCCAATCATGTTTTTCTCTTTAGTACCATCTCTCCAAAAACATTTGAAAAGGTAGGATAAATAAATGTGACATTGTACAGAAAACCAAAACTTGAAAGCTCTGCTCCCAAATTCCTCAGAATTCATTTTCAACAAACAAATGTTTCTCCTTCTCCATCTACTCTACATACATATCAGAAAAACAGCCTTAAAGTTTTTAATTACAAAGAGGTCTATGACATATGACTTTTCTACTTCAAAGGACTCTAATAATAGCGCATGCATAGGAATATAGCACTCCGAGCAGAGTAAACAAACACTTCTCTCTCCTGAGAGAGATCAGATGAACCCGCTGATGTCAGATCTCTCCCAGAATTCCATTGTTGTCTCTCCAAACAGCTTTTAAGGAAAATCACCAAATCTGGGATGGGGAGCTTTTCTCAAACGTGTTTCCTTTCAAAACATAGGGAAACAGGATTTTTGGCCACAGGAGATCAAGGTCAGCAATCTAACAGAATTGGTCCTTTTGAACTTCCTTTCTAAGAAACACATTATGTTATCTGATGAAGGCTGTTACGTTGAAAATCTTGTTGATACTCAGGCCATGATCAATTTTGTTCATCACCCAGTGATCTCAGGAAGCACACCTATAAAATCCACAAATCAGTCTGATATCAAAATGCATATTTTCAAGATAATGTGAGCAGTGTAAATTCTGTGAGGACTGGGACAGTGTTTTATCATTTTTTATGCACCATACAAAGAACTGTATAGTGCTTGCACATTAGTAAATAATAATTATTTGTTTAATTAGTAGTTATATTTTAACAGTAAAAGAAAACAAAATTTATGAAAAAACACAGACTCAAGAATGCAAAGATATACACATATAACACTCAAACCGAGCTCCTCTCAGACACTGTATTGCTTTCAGAGACCTGGATTTATATGGAGTTATTTGTAAATATGGGCATTCTTACCAAATAAAATAAAGTCCATTTTTAACTAGTATTGTTTTAGCACCACCGTCTTAGATTTGTACAATTTTTTTTGAACATTTAAAAAATTTTCCAGCAAATTCTGACATTTTAGTATTACAGAAATTTCTGTGGAGAAATTGAGATTTATCTAAAGGCACCCAATAACTAAACAACAAAGCTTGACTCTTCTCTAACCTTTGGCTTTCATCGTTGCAAAGGAAGGCAGCTCCTGATGCTCCCCTCTCAGTAAGAAGGGCTCAGTTTAGTTCTATGCACACAGGTCTACTCCCTAATCACTTTCAGTAATCATCTGATCGGCTTTCTCCTGATACTTAGATGTGACTGAGCTTTGGTTTAGTTTCTAAGTTAGAAATACCAGGAAAGCACCAAAATGGCATATGTATACATATGTAACAAACCTGCACGTTGTGCACATGTACCCTAGAACTTAAATAATAACAATAATAATAAACAGAAAATGCAACACAGAAGAGGGAAAAAAGAAAAAATGAATGGGATTAGAGCCCCTACAAGTGGCCGAAGCAACCAGAGTGTTCCTTTTCCATGTGAGGACATAACAAGAAGGTCCCACCCAGGAGCCATAAGCAAGCCCTCACCAGACACTCAATCTGCCTTCACTGGGGACTTCAAGGTCTGTGGGAACTGTGAGAAATAAATTTCTGCTGTATATTAAAAAAAAAAAAAGAAAAGAAATACTAGGGAAGAAGGAAACACACCAAGAAGGGGAGGTAGATATTTTGTCACACCATCAGCTTTTCCTCCCATCTGATGGCCAGGTCTTCTGTGAACACTGCCCACTTCCTGCCCAGAAGGAGAATGTTCAAGGAAAATGTCTGAGGCACATTTAATCTTGCTTTCAACCGAATCATGAGAGCCCATAAAGATTTCTCACTCTTCACCAGAAAGTGAGAATTCCTGGATATTGTTGCAGTTCTAAATTAGGAAATAAGAATCATTAAAAGACAGAGTAGTTTGCTTACATGATGTCCCCCCATATCGTTATTCATCACTTGGCCTAAAACCTAAGTTGGTCTATTTCCATTTACTATAAGAAAGCCCTGGTTTCTCTTTTTAAAGACTCATTTCACTAAGAATCCATCTGGGAGATGTCCATTTGTTTTTTGGTTTTTCTTTTTTAAAAAAGAGCGCAACATCTGCCACCAATAAACCTCTGGAAACTGTAATGATAAGTAATAATTGACTAGTATGATTCCCCGAAATAAATTTTCTTTTTAATGCCTGAAACACCCAGAAGACCCAATGCTGAACCATAGTTTGTCTTGTGGTATGTTAATTATGAACTAGTTAAAATTGTTTTTGAGAAAGGAGCAAAATGTCTAGCCAGTTATCATACCAAGTGGACACAAACGCTAAACGCGGTTAGCATCATGGCAGTAAAACAGACGTCTGTTTGGTGATGAACACCAAGAAGCCAGTGCGGCAGTCACATGCACCCTACCCTACAATATTGGAGGCAAATGTTTTTGGCCCAATATACAAGGCTGTCCCCCAGCCAAGCACAGCGGGCAGCTTCACAGGAAGGGCTGCTCTCTTTGAGGGCTCTCACTTCCTCTTTTGCCCCAGATACTCAGTTTCCACAAACAACAGCAGGAGTTTGAGTCTCAAGGAAATGTAGACTCACCTTAAATGTACTGCTACTCTGGATAATGTGTAATCTTTGTTAGTAGCCATAAAAATAATATAAGTCTACACCTTCCACAACAGTATCTTGCACAGAATAACAACTCGATTAAAGCACATCCAACTGAATAAACAGAGTTCTATTGGGCAGTATTCTACTAGCTTTCTGTTAGAATTTCTGATAATCCTATGTCTGAAAAGTGGTCTTGACATTTTGCTTTGATAAACACCTGTGTTCTCTTAAAGCAGAAGTTATTTTTTACTTCAAAAGAAAAACTTGAATTCTGGAACTGTACAACTTTAAGGGACTAAAAGTTTCATGTTGTCCAGTAATTCCTAAAATGTTGTCAGAGACCACTGCCTAGCCAACTGATAATCATCTTGAGGGCTTGTTAAAAATGTAGATTCTGTCCCTGCCACCTGGAGAAGCTAAGTGCAGATATTGTGACCAACAGCTCAGACACTCGAAAGTGGATGCCTTCATCATGCCTATAATCCCAGCACTTTGGGAGGTTGAGGTGGGTGGATCACTTGAGGTCAGGAGTTCAAGACCAGCCTGACCTACCTGGTGAAAAACCATCTCTACTAAAAATACAAAAAAATTAGCCAGGCATGGTGGTGCACGCCTGTAATCTTAGCTACCTGGGAGGCTGAGGCAGCAGAAATGCTTGAACCTGGGAGGTGGAGGTTGCAGTGGGCCAAGATCGTGCCATTGCACTCCAGCCTGGACAACAAGAACAAAACTCCATCTAAAAAAACAAAAACAAAAACAAAACAAAACAAAATAAACAGAAAGAAAGTAAGAAAGAAAGAAAGTAAGTGGATACCTTCAGAATGACTCCAGCCTCAGTCTTCTGCTACTGCCCTACATGATAGACCCAGAGCAGGCCCTGCCTCGCTGGGCCCCATCAACCCCTAGAACTGTGACAGGCAATAATGGTAATAATAATGAATGATTATTTTATGCCACTCATATGCAGGTGCGCACACACACACACACATACACATATATATATATTCCAGGTTTTATTCAGCAGCTTGGGTCCTGGAGTGGAGACAGTGTGGGGTGTGACTCAAGCATCTGTATTTTTCACAACCTCTTTGGGTACTTTAAATGAGCAGCCACATCTGGAATCAGCTAATAATCTCTTAATCCCTTGTTTTTAAAATGAGTTTAGATGCTTTTTCTCTTTCTGGCACAGCCAGTGAATGGTGGAGCATGGTTAAATCCCAGCAGATATGACTCCCGGCCTGGATCCTGTTACCCAGAAGCATCACATCTGAGAGCAGGAATGAAGCTCAGAACTGCTGACCTCCACACTCACCCTCTTATCCCATCCACTTTGCCTCTGTCAGGCCTCAGGCTTGGGGGGCTCAGACTTGGTGGACCACTGCTCAAGTGTGAGTTGAGGATTCAGAAGCAGAAAGGCAGGTGACTTGGACAATGAACCTATTTTGGAAATTTTCTGCAAAGCTCACTCATCGTCAATAAAATTTGGCAAGCAGCAGCTTTCCAAAATTTTTTTTAATCTAATTGTCTCCTATAACCAAACAGCCCATTTAAAGAAATACCCACTGTCAACTAAGTGAATATAAGGATGTTCACCTAGAAGAGGCCTGGCTCCTGCCAAGAACAGGCATGGAGGGCTCCTCTCTCCACCTGCTTCCCCCTGGACAGCAGAGGCAGGGCGGCGGAGCTTCTGGTCATCAACAGCAGAACTTTCTATTTGAAGTCCTGGTTGTGGAAAGAAGGCAGTTACTGTGTCCATTTCTAGTAATTGCAAACTAGTTAAGAGGGAAATAGCAATTCTACTTGAAGGCAACAGAGTGCTAAAATAGTGAAGAATTTCCAAGACAGAAACCAAGAAAGTTGGAGGACCAGGGAATTGAGTCCTGCACTGGGACATTTCTGCCCTAGGGAATGTTGCCAATTCCAGAAAGAAAGACTGAGAAGCTGAAGAGCTGAGCTGCAGTTTTGAAGGACTCATGGGTCTAGAGGGAAAAGTTTTAGAATCCAGGTCCCATCAGGCCTTAGTGAATGCCGTTAACTCCTACTGCACACTGAGTTTGAATTTAAAGGAATCACCTCTGGAATGAGGGTAAACTGGAAGGCCTATAGACAATGAATGAACTTAGGTTCAAATTATCTCAATGCCTGAAGTTGGACCAGCCTGGGCAACATAGGGAGGATCCTGTCTCAAGAAAAAAAAAAAAGTAATAAAAACTACTGAAAACATTCTCTAGATTGGAGACTTTAAAATCACTATGCTAATTATTTGAAAATAAGAAACAAGATAGAAAATGTTATCAGATAATTAGAAACTATTTTAAAAGTATCAAGCAAAAATTCTAGGACTTAAAAATGCAGTAACTGAAATTAAGAACTCATCATACAGATTAACAGTAGATTGAAGCAGGCTGAAAATAAAAATAACAATTTCACACAATCCTTTTGAGATAATAGAAAAAGAAGCTAACAACCTTGTTTTATGAAGCTAACAACCTTGATTCTAAATCTGACAAGGACATTATAAAAAAGGAAAGTGCAGACCAATCTACTCCTGAACACGGATGAAAAATCCTAAGCAAGATATTAGCAAACAGAATCTATCAATATATACATCATAAACCAATTGGTTATTTTTTTAACTTTATCAATTTTGGTTTAATTTAACATGGCTTTTACAGCATTCTAGGACTATATTGGAAGAGTTTGGTAAAACAAACAAACAAACAAACAAAAAGTCTTATTCTGAATTCTTTGCTAGGACTCTTACCCCTTACAGGAAGGGCTGGTACATAGCTCTGGGACATTTCAGGACAGCATGGCATTAAAATACACCCCAACTTTTCTCTCAACTTTCAATGCTATCCCTCTTATTTTAACATCTTATCAAGTTTGTAACTAATAAAAATATACTTTAGTATTCCTACTTCCTGATGGAGAACTTTTAAGACTTTTTTTTTAAGTATGTTGCTTTTCTTTCTTTCTTTCTTGTTTTGCTTTTTTTGAGACAGAATCTCACTCTTGTTGTCCAGGCTGGAGTGCAATGGCGCAATCTCAGCTCACTGCAACCTCCACCTCCGGGGTTCAAGCAGTTCTCCTGCCTCAACCTCCCAAGTAGCTGGGATTACAGGCACCTGCCACCATGCCTGACTAATTTTTGTATTTTTAGTAGAGACGGGGTTTCACCATGATGGCCAGGCTGGTCTCGAACTCCTGACCTCAGGTGATCCGCCAGCCTCAGCTTCCCAAAATGCTGGGATTACATTTTCTTTCCTTTTTTTTTTTTCAAACTATGTATATGCTTTTCTTTTCTTTTTTTCTTTTCTTTTTCTTTGATTTTATTTTACTTTAAGTTCCGGGACACATGTGCAGGACGTGTAGGTTTGTTACACAGGTCTTTGTGTGTCATGGTGGTTTGCTGCACCTATTGACCTGTCCTCTAAGTTCCCTCCCCTCGCCCCCAACCCCCCACAGTCCCAGTGTGTGTTGTTGCCCTCCCTGTGTCCATGTGGTCTCATCGTTCAGCTCCCACTTATGAGTGAGAACATGTGGTGTTTGGTTTTCTGTTCCTATGTTAGTTTGCTGAGGATGATGGTTTCCAGCAGCATCCAAGACCCTGTAAAGGACATGACTCATTCCCTTTTATGGCTGCATAGTACTCCATGGTGTATATGTACTACATTTTCTTTATCCAGTCTATCATTGATGGGCATTTGGGTTGGGTTCATGACTTTACTGTTGTAAATAGTGCTCCAATAAACATACATATGCATGTGTCTTCATAGCAGAATGATTTATATTCCTTTGAGTATATATCCAGTAATGGGATTGCTGGGTCAAGTGATATTTCTGGTTCTAGATCCTTGAGGAATCACCATGCTGTCTTCCACAATGGTTGAACTAATTTATATTCACACCAACTGTGTAAAAGCGTTCCTATTTCTCCACGACCTCACCTGCATCTGTTGTTTCTTGACTTTTTAATAATCACCATTCTGACTGACGTGAGATGGTATCTCACTGTAGACAAACCAATTAGATTTATCCCAGGAAAGCAAAGTTAATTTACCATCTGAAAATCAATCAATATAATTAACTACATTTACAGGACAAAAGGTGAAAAAATGCAAATCATTTCAAAAGATTCAGAAAAAGATCCCAATAAAATTTAATATCAATCTAATCAACAAATCACATAATTTAAAATTTAAAATATCTAATATTTACAAATTTACATTTATAATTATTTAAAATCTTAAACAATTTTAAAATTAAAATAAAAACTATAGAATGAAACTAACTTAATATGAGAAAGGTATTTATATAAACAACAATTCTACAGAAAGCACCAGACTTCTAGGTCAAATGCTGAAGACTTTCCCTTTGAGATTGGGAACAAGACACTGTTATCAACAATGTGAAAGAAATAAAAGACATGAGGATTAGAGAGGAAAATATAAAACTGTCATTACTCACAGATGACATGATTGTGGAACAAAAATATCCAAAAGAAAATTCAAACAATGAAAAGACAAACTGCACACACAAAACACTGGATGCTAAGATAACTGTTAAATTTCTTGTGTCTATGCAAATTTATATACATATATATGCATATACATATACATACACATACATAAGTGATTTTTAATTAACAATACAAACAATTGTATATAACAAGTATAAAATACTTTACTTTTTTCATTTAATACAGAATTTTCCATATCAGCACATGACTTTTAATAGTTGTACAATAATCTATTGTATTGTATTCTAATGATATCTATATAAATTATTTAAAGGTCTTTTTGCTATTACAAGCAATGCAACAAAAACTCTTACAAGAATGTACTAGTGGCTGAGCATGGTGGTTCACGCCTGTGAATTCCAGTACGTTGGGAGGCTGAGGCAGGAGGATGACTTGAGCCCAAGATTTTGAGGTTGCAGTGAGTTACAATCATGACACTGCACTCCAGCCTGGGCACACAGTGAGACCCTGTCTCTGGGGAAAAAAAAAGAATGTACTAGTATGGCTATAAGTGACAAGAAAGAGGACTCAGGGAATCCAACAGCTTCTCTAAGTTCTCCATCCTGTCCCATGTCCTTGAGTCCACAGAGACCAAGGCAGCAAGAATTCACAGGACAGAGGACAAAAGAAGAGAGAGCTGCCAGTGACATGGTCCATCTGGATTTTTCAGTAGAATGCATATCAACGGATTCATCTAAGAAAAATAGTTGAGGTTATGGAAAGATTCACCCAAAAGTATCTGAAGGAACAGCACGCTCACATAGGATGAGGAAAAGTGTGTGTTCCCACTAGCCAGAGTAAAAAAAAATCATAATTCACAGAGTATTGAGTAGAGGTCTTACCTTGGATACACAAGGGTAAACTGAATATTGCATTGGACTGACCTAACACATCATAAAAGTAAGACCCAAAAGGATCAAACTGTTTTTAAGGAACATAACCACATCACAGAGCAAAGTTCAAGCTGTATAGGAATACGAAAACACCCAGCACCAACAAGGCAAAATTTACAAGTCTGGCATTCAATAAAAGATTACCAGGCATTCAAAGAGGCAAGAAAATATGACCCAAATTAAGACATTAATCAGTCAAAACCAATTCAGAACTGATAAAATTAGAATTAACAAAGTAGATGTTAAAGCCATTATTAGAATTGTTTTCCATGTTGTTTAACCTCTGAAGTTAAGTAGAAACATTGAGGAAATATATATATATTATTTGTTTATAAATATATAATTAGATATTACAGATATCTAATTATATATTAGAGATAGTGTCTCACTTTGTCGCCCAGGCTGGAGTGCAGTGGCCTGATCATAGCTCACTGTTACCTCAAACTCCTGGGCTCAAGTGACTCTTCCCTGTTAGCCTCCGGAGTAGCTAATACTACAGACACATACCACTATGCCCAGCTAGTTTTTAAAAATTTTTGTAGAGACAGGGTCGTGCTATGTTTTTCAGGCTGATCTTGAACTCCTGACCTCAAGCGATCCTCCCACTTCAGCCTCACAAAATGCTGAGATTACAGGCATGAGCCACTGTGCCTGGCCCAAGAATATTACAAAGATGAAAATTAAAATTAAACTTCTTTTTTTTTTTTTTTTTGAGACAGAGTTTCACTCTTGTCATCCAAGGCTGGAGTGCAATGGTGAGATCTCGGCTCACTGCAACCTCCGCCTCTCAGGTTCAAGCGATTCTCCTGCCTCAGCCTCCCGTGTAGCCGGGCTTACAGGCGCCTGCCACCACGTCCGATCAATTTTTGTATTTTTAGTAGAGACACGGTTTTGCCATGTTGGCCAGGCTGGTATCAAACTCCTGGCCTCAGGTGATCCGCCTGCCTCGGCCTCCCAAAGTGCTGGGATTACAGGCGTGAGCCACCACAGCTTAGCCTAAACTTCTAGATATGAAAACTATAATGTCCGAGGTGAAAAATAGACTGGAGGAAGAAAAAGGCAGATTGGACATTGTAGAAAAAGGCGAGATTAGTGAAATTAAAAGTGTGGCAATGAAAACTACCCAAAATAAAACACACAGAAAATAAAATTCCAAAAAATGAAAAAGCATAAGTGATCTGTGGGATAGTTTCAGTGGCCAAATAAATGAGTAACTGGAGTCCCTGAAGAAGAAAGACTGAAAAATATATTTTTAGAAATAATGGCTGAAAAATTTCCAAACTTAGTGAAGCTATAAACCTACAGATCTAAGCTCAATGAACACCAAGAAAAAGAAACATGAAAATAGCTACACCAAATTACAGCATAAATTACTAAAAAACAATGACAAAGAGAAAAATATGACAATCAGCCAGAAAATATACTCATATTACATCCAGAGAAACAAAGATAAGGCTGACATCAGATTTTTCACCAAAGATTGCAGGCAAGCAAGAGACATTGGAGCAGTATCATTAAAGTACTGGAGGGTAGGTGACTGTCACTCAGTATTCAGTACCCAACAAGAAATATTTTTTGTAAATGAAAGTGAAGTGGAGACATTTTTAGAGATACAAAAGCTAGAATAATTTACCACCACCAGAAGAAATGTCTGCACTACAAGAAATGCCAAATAACATCCTTGGGCAGAAGAAAAATGACACCAGATGGAAATCTGGATCTACACAAAGGAATGAAGACCACCAAAAACAATATCTACATGGGTAAATATATAAGAATTTTTTCTTATTACTTAAGTCTCCTTAAAAGATATGTGCTTGTTTAAATAGAAATAACAGTGTATTATTGGGTTTATAACACATAAAAGTAAAGTACATGACAACAATAGCATAAAGACCAAGTGCAGAGAAATGAAACTATACTATACACGAAGTGATATATCACTTGAAGGTAGTTTGTGATAATTAAAGATGTATACCATAAACAATAAAGCAACCATTACATACTAGAACAATGAGTTATAACTAAGAACCCACAAGGAGAAAAAACCGAATCATAGAAACAAATTAACTAAAACAAAAAAGACAGGAAAAAAGGAGAAAGGAAAAGAACAATAAATAAAGCAAATTGAAAACAAATAAGAAGATGTTACAGCCATACCCAACCTTACCATAATCACATTAAATGTAAATCATCTAAATACACTAATTAAAACACAGAGGTTGTCAGATTGAATATGAAAGCCAGGCCCAACTATATGCTGCCTACAGAAAACACATTTTAAATATAAAGTCACAAACAGGTTAAAAAATGAAAAGATGGAAATATAGATATCATGCTAACAATAATAAAAATAAATCTGAAAAGGCTTATATGAATATCAGAAAAAGTAGATTTCAGAGGAAAAAATATTATGAGAGCTGAAGAATGTCCTTTCATAATAATAAAGAATTTATTCATCAAGGGTTCATAAAAATTCTAAGTGAATATGCATCTATTAACAGATTGCTTCAAAAATAGATGATATATACAGGCTGGGCAAGGTAGCTCACACCTGTAATCCCAGTACTTTGGGAGGCCAAGGTGGGCAGATTCCTTGAGTCCATGAATTTGACACCAGCCTAGGCAACATGGTGAAAGCTTGTCTCTACAAAAAATTAGCCAAGCATGGTGGTGCACACCTGAAATCCCAGGTACACAGGAGGCTGAGGCAGGAGAACTGCTTGAGCCCAGGAGGCAGAGGTTGCAGTGAGCCAAGATCATGCCACTGCACTCTGGCCTGGGTGACAGAGTGAGACCTCGTCTCAAAACAAACAAACAAACAAACAAATGCAACCAATCTGATAGACAGTAGTTCCTCTTTATCCGTGGAGAATACATTCTAAGACCCCTAGTGGATGCCTAACACTACAGATAGTACCAAACTCCATATGTAGTATGATTTTTCCTGTGTATATATATATCTATGATAAAGTTTAATTTGTTAATGAAGCACAGTAAGAGATTAACAATAGCTAATAATAAAATAGAACAATTATAACAACCTACTGTAATAAGAGTTTTGTGAATATAGCCTCTCTCTCTGTCTCTCTCTCTGTCTTTCTCAAAATCTTTGTACTGTATGGATAAATGAAATCACAGAAAGTAAAACCATGGATTAGCAGGCACTACAGTAACATCAAGGAGAAATAGATAAATCCACAGTTGTAGTCAGAGATTTGAATACCCCTCTGTCAATAACAGAAAGACCTTTGGAATATTCTCCAAATATTTGGAAATTATATAATACATTTCTAAATATCCCATGAACCAAAAAAATCAAAACAAAAATTTATGAGTATTTTAACTAAATAAAAATAACAATATATTATATCAGAATTTGTCAAAAGACCATTAAATCAGTACTTAGAAGAAAATTTATGGCACTAAATGCTCAAAACAAAAATTTATGAGTATTTTAACTGAATAAAAATATATCCCATCAGAATTTGTCAAAAGACCATTAAATCAGTACTTAGAAGAAAATTTATGCTTATATTAGAAAAGAAGACAGTTCCCAACACAATTTTAGCTTTTACCTTAAGAAACTAGAAAGAGAAGAGAAAATGAAACCTAAAGTAAGCTCATGAAAATAAATAACAAAAAATAAGTAAAAAGCAGTAAAATATAAAAATAGAAAAACAATAGAAAAAAACAATGAAATCAAAAGCTGGTTCTTTGAGATCAATATAATTCATAAACATCTAGCCAAACTGATTAGGAAGAAAAAGAAGACACAAATTACCAATACCAGAAATGAGAGGGGTGATACTACAGGTTCTACTAAAAAGATAATAAAACATTAGAAACACCTTTATGCTGATACGTTTGACAATTTAGATAAAATTGATAAATTTCTTGAAAGACACAAATTAGCAAAGCTCACTCAAGAAGAAATAAATTGCCTACAAAGCCCTAAATGTTTAATAGAAATTGAAATTTTACTTTTAAAACCTTCCCACAAAAAACTACAGAAACAAATAGCTTCACTGGTGAATTCTACCAAAAAAATTAAGGAGGAATTACACAAATTCCTCCAAAAACGAAAGAAGAGTGAATTTTTCATTACTTATTATATGAAACTAGTATTATCCTGATACCAAAATCAGAAAAAGATTTTACACAAAAATAAAACTACAGACCAGTATCCCCTATGAACATGAATGCAAATATTCCAAACAAAATTTTAGCAAATTGAATTTAACAACATATTAAATGACATCATGACCAAGTGAGGTTTAGCCTAGTTAGACAAGGCTGGCTTAACATTTGAAAATCAATTAATGTTGATTTGCAAATCAATTAATTCATAATATTATCAAACTTTAAAAAACTGACCATCTCAACAGATACTGAAAATTTAAAACTTTGACAAAAGTTGTCATCCATTCCTGATATAAATTCTCTGCAAACTGGGGTTACAAGGGAACATTTTTAACCTTTTATAAAGGGCATTTACAAAAAGATCTGCAACTACCCATCACCACATGGAACATTCTCCAAGAAAGACCATATGATAAGGTGCAAAACAAATTTCAGTAAATTTAAGAAAATCGAAATTATATTGAGTATTCTCTCAGACCATAGTGGAATAAAAGTGGAAATTAACTCCAAAAGGAGTCCTCAAAACCATGCAAATACATGGAAATTAAATAACCTGCTCCTGAATGATTGTTGGGTCAACAATGAAATCAAGGTGAAAATTTAAAAATTCTTTGGACTGACTGATAATAGTGACACAACCTATCAAAACCTCTGGGATTCAGCAAAAGCAGTGCTAAGAGGAAAGTTCATAGCATTAAATACCTACGTCAAAAAGTCTGAAAGAGCACAAATAAACAATCTAAGGTCACACCTCACAGAACTGAACAAAGAAGAAAAATCCAAACCCAAACCTAGAAGAAGAAAAATAAATAAAAAAGATCAGAGCAGAATTAAATGAAACTGAAACTGAAAAAATTACAAAAGATAAGTGAAACAAAAGGTTGGTTCTTTGAAAAATAAATAAAATTGATAGAACATTAGTGAGATTAAGCAAGAAAAGAAGAAAGAATATCTAAATAAGCTCAATTAGAAATGAAATAAGAACTATTACTACTGATACCACAGAAGTACAAAAGATTATTCAAGGCTACTATGGACACCTTTCCCCACATAAACTAGAAAACCTAGAGGAGATGGATAAATTCCTGGAAATATACAACCCTCCTAGATTAAACCAGGAAGATATAGAAACTCTGAACAGACCAATAACAAGCAATACGACTGAAACGGTAATTTAAAAATTGCCAACAAAAAAAGAATCCAGGACCAGACGAATTCACAGCTGAATTCTATCAGACATTCAAAGAAGAATTGTTACAAATCCTATTGACACTATTCCACGGAATAAAGAGGGACTCCTCCCTAAATCATTCTATGAAGCTAATATCACCCTAATACCAAAACCAAGGAAAGACATAATCAAAAAATAAAACTACAGACCAATATCCTTGTAGAACATAGATGCAAAAATCCTCAACAAAATACTAGCTAACGAAATCCAACAAGATATCAAGAAGGTAGTCTGCCATGATCAAGTGGGTTTCATATGTGGGATGCAGGGATGGTTTAACATCTGCAAGTCAAAAAATGTGATACACAACATAAACAGATTAAAAACAAAACCACACAGTCATCTCAACAGATGAAGAAAAAGCATTCGACAAAATCCAGCATCCCTAAAACTCTCAGCAAAATCGGCATACAAGAGACATACCTCATGTAATAAAAGCCATCTATGACAAACCCACAGCCAACGTTATACTGAAAGGGGAAAAGTTGAAAGCATTCCCCCTGAGAACTGGAATAAGACAAGGATGCCCACTCTCACCACTTCTGTCTAACATAGTAATGGAAGTCCTAGCCAGAGCAATGAGACAAGAGAAAAAAATCAAGGGCATCCAAATTGGTAAAGGGGAAGTCAGACTGTTGTTGTTTACTGATGATATGATCGTATACCTAGAAAACCCTAAAGACTCATCCAAAAAGCTCCCAGAACTGGTAAATGAATTCAGCAAAGTTTCAGGATACAAAATTAATGTACACAAATCAGTAGCCCTGCTATACACCAACAGCAACCAAGCTGAGAATAAAATCAAGAACTCAATCCCTTTTAGAATAATAATTTAAATACTTAGGAATATACCTAACCAAGGAGGTGAAAGACCTCTACAGGGAAACTACAACACACTGCTGAAAGAAATCATAGATGACACAAACAAATGGAAACACATCCCACACTAATGGATGGGTAGAATCAATATTGTGAAAATGACCATACTGCCAAAAGCAATCTACAAATTCAATGCAATCTCCATCAAAATACTACCAACATTCTTCACAGAATTAGAAAAAACAATTCTAAAATTTATATGGAACCAAAAAAGACCCCACATAGCCAAAGCAAGACTAAGCAAAAAGAACAATTCTGGAGGCATCACACTACTCAACTTCAAACTATACTATAAGGCCTTAGTCACCAAAACAGCATGGTACTGGTATAAAAAATAGGCACCTAGACCAGTGGAACAGAAAAGAGAACACAGAAATAAACCCAAATACTTGCAGCCAACTGATCTTCGACAAAGCAAACAAAAACATAAAGTGGGGGAAAGGACATCCCATTCAACAAATGGTGCTGGGATAATTGGCTAGCCACATGAAGGAGAATGAAGCTGGATCCTCATCTCTCATCTTAAACAAAAATCAACTCAAGATGATCAAAGACTTAAATCTAAGACCTGAAACTATAACAATTCTAGAAGATAACATTGGAAAAACCCTCTAGACATTGGCTTAGGCAAGGATTTCATGACCAAGAACCCAAAAGCAAATGCAATAAAAACAAAGATAAATAGTTGGGACTTCATTAAACTAAAGAACTTTTGCATGGCAAAAGGAACAGTCAGCAGAATAAACAGACAACCCACAGAGTGGGAGAAAAATCTTCACAATTTATACATCTGACAAAGGACTAATATCCAGAATCTACAATGAACTCAAACAAACCAGTAAGAAAAAGAAAACAAACAATCCCATCAAAAAGTGGGCTAAGGACATGAATAGAAAATTCTCAAAAGAAGATATACAAATGGCCAACAAGCACATGGAAAAATGCTCAACATCATGAATGATCAGGGAAACGCAAATCAAAACCACAATGCAATACCACCTTACTCCTGCAAGAATGGCCATAATCAAAAAATCAAAAAACAGATGTTGGCATGGATGCGGCTGTCAGGGAACACTTCTACACTGCTGGTGGGAATGTAAGCTAGTACAGCCATTATGGAAAACAGTGTGGAGATTCCTTAAAGGACTAAAAGTAGAACTACGATTGGATCCAGCAGTCCCACTATTGGGTATCTACCTAGAGGAAAAGAAGTCATCGCACACGCATGTTTATAGCAGCACAATTCGCAACTGCAAAATCATGGAACCAACCTAAATGCCCATCAATCAACGAGTGGATAAAGAAATTGTGATATATATATGATGTATATCTATGATGGAATACTACTCAGCCATAAAAAGAAATGAACTAATGGCATTTCCAGCGACCTGGATGAGATTGGAGACTATTATTCTTTTTTCTTTTTTTTTTTTTGAGACATAGTCTCACTAGGTTGCCCAGGCTGGAGTACAGTGGTACAATTTTAGCTCTCTGCAACCTCTGCCTCCTAGGCTCAAGTGATTCTCCTGCCTCAGCTTCCCGAGTAGCTGGGATTACAGACATGTACCACCATGCCCAGCTAATGTTTTTTGTTGTTGTTGTTGTTTGGGGGCTTTTTTGTTTTTTGTTTTTTGTTTTGTATTTTTAGTAGAGATGGGATTTCACCATGTTGGCCAGACTGGTCTTGAACTCCAAGGTGATCCACCCACCTCGACCTTCCAAAATGCTGGGATTACAGGCGTGAGCCATCGTGCCCAGCCTGGAGACTATTATTCTAGGTGAAGTAACTCAGGAATGGAAAACCAAACATCGTATATTCTCACTGATATGTGGGAGCTAAGCTATGAGGACTCAAAGACATAAGAATGACACAATGGACTTTGGGGACTTGGGGGGAAGGATGAGAGGGGACAAAAGATAAAAGACTACAAATAGGGTGCAGTGTATACTGACTGTTCTGGTGATGGGTGCACCAAAATCTCACAAAGGACCGCTAAAGAACTCAGTCGTGTAACCAAATACCACCTGTACCCCAACAACCTATGGAAAAAAAATAATCCCACGCTCTAGTGATACCATGCAGTATATAACCACCACCAGTACTCCTGTCACCAAGCCCCACAAAATAGCTATACAGGGGCATGAGATTTGGGCCCTGCATGAGGAAAATGGCATGTCACATTGGCCTCTTGATTCTTTCAGCACCTATTATGTGCTAGGAGCTATGCTTTTGATTTGACTAAAGAGGCACAAAAAACCATGATCCTAGCCTTACAAGCAGTAAGTGTTATGATAGCTGTATAAACACTGGAGCAACATAAAGCCAGGGACCTTGAACTATGCCCAGGAGATATCTGTGCTGAATAACAGAGAACGAATGGGAGTTCTCAAAGTCTAGAGGTAGTGGATGGGGAGAGTCAGAAACATGGGCAAAACATGGAGACCTTACCTTCCTATTAAGTCTCCAAGCATCTTGTTTTCTGCCTCTGTTGTGATTTATTACAGTGTAGTAGCAACTGCATGCCTGCATGTCTCTCTGTCTGAAACGTAAGCTCTTAGAGGGCAGTCCTTTTATTACCCCAGCTCCGAGGACAGTGGCTGGCACATAGGAGATGTAAAACATTTTCAGTTAATGTTGTGGTTGAAAGAGTAAGTTCAGGACAGCAAGTAATTTACTATGAATAAAGTAAAACATGTATATAGTATTATTTTTCCAGACAAGGAATATCTAAGGAAGGCAGACTTGGGAATAGAAGGAAGAAGATAATTAGTCTGGTTTGGCATGCAGAAGATCAATAGTATGTGGGTGGCCTGTGGATCCCAGAAAAGAGGGTGAGGGAAAGAGAATTTGGAGTCATCATCTGAGGTTGCACCATACTCAACCTCCTCCAAACAACCTGAATAAAAACCAGCTGAAAGCCAGGAGTGGTGGCTCACACCTATAATACCAGCACTTTGGGAGGCCAAGGAGGGAGGCTCACTTGAGCCCAGGAGTTTGAGACCAGCCTGGGCAACATCTCTACAAATAATATAAAAAGTTAGCTGGGCATAGTGGCACACCTGTGGTCCTAGCTACTCAGGAGGATGAGCTTGGGAGTTGAAGTTGTAGTGAGCCTTGATGGTGCCACTGCACTCCAGCCTGGGTGACAGAGTGAGATCTTATCTCAATAAAATAAAATAACAATAAAATAGTAAAATGAAATAAAACTAAAGTAAACTGAAATAAAATAGTAAAAACAGCAACTAACCAAACCCCTCTGTTGATGCATTCATGTATTAATTTAACACATTGAGGACCTACTATAGCTGTACAATATCAGAAAATAAACAAATAATACACAATATATCAGCTAGCGTACAAGACTATAAAGACCTATGAAAGGAGACTGCAAGCATAGTGCAGCAGTTCTGCTGAGTTCAGGAAACAGAGGTTGGAGTTTGGGAGACTGAGGCAACTAGAATTTGTGAGCAGAGTGGCAGAAAGGATGATGTGAGAGAAAGAGCTCCAGAAATTGCATACAGTGTCCCTTCGAGTCTGTGGCTGCATATTAGTCTGCACCTGTGTAGGAATAAAATCCATGAGCCAGTCAAAGAACAATTTGATGTGTAATTTGAAGAACAAAAACTACCAGGCAGCTGTCAGGGGAATTGTTTCCAGTGCTCCAAGATCCATGCAGGTTCTCACTGATCATAAGTACATTCAGCAGAGACAATACAATATGCGGTGCATTTGCCTTCTACACATGCAAGTTTGCTTTTCTTGCAGCAACTCACAGCTTGCACCTCTGCACTCAACTGTGCTTCTGTGAAAGCTTGACCCTGTCACAGGGACAGGCCCCTCTTGGTTTGACCCAGTCTGTACCCCGGCTGCCACTTCCATCCTTTTAATAGTTCCCAGCCTTCTGCAATCTTCTGGAACCCACCGTTCCTTTCCAGCTCACATCAGTTCTCTGGAATTTAGGATAAGTTGACAAGTAGGAATTTCTGTGGTGTTTCAAAAGCAATGATGAGGAGAGAAAGGAAATGAGAGTCTGAAGACAGAAAGTCAAGGCAACTCTTTTCTTTATAGCTGGCCATGAAGAGGACAGAAATTGTTCATTCACTTAAAAGGAAGGTCAGCCTAAGAAATGGGTTTGCTTTAGGTCAGAGAAGACAGCAGAGTGGAAAGGATTAGAGAAACCGTTGCTGAGGTGGAATTGCTAGAGGAGCACTCATTTTTCTCATCTATAAACTGGCATGGCCTTACCTTACAGACTTGTTACTACAGGAAAGCTTCAGATATACTAATGCTCAAGAATGTTTACTTTTGCCCTCTCTTCCTCTTGAAATAACTACTGACATTCAAGTATATTAAGGAGTAAGATAGAGGGGTATTCTGAATAAATTTTTAGTCACAGAGGATAAAATATATAGTTTTTTATAAAGTTAAATTTTTTTGTTGTTTTAGAGATAAGATCTCGATATGCTGCCCAGGCTGGACTCAAACTCCTGGGCTCAAGTGATCCTCTCACCTTGGCCTCCTAAATAGCTGGGACTATAGGCGGACACTACTATGCCCGGTTTAAAATCAATTATTATGCCATGACCATGACAGACTCTCTGAGCAGGCTCCCTGGGGTTGCAAGGAGACCCAAAGCAAGAAGAATAGAGTCTTACAGAGGATTGTTCATCAGAGCTCAGGTGCATGCCTCCTGCACAAGACTGCACCAGGTGATGCCAAGCTTGGCCCAATACAGCACTTTGCTAAAGAGTTATCTAAGTCATGAGCCCTCTCTGCACTGCCACATCTCTGAGAACCCCTCCTAGTTCAGTTAATCTCTCTAGCAACCCACATTTCAAAACAAACAAGAAAAGCATTATCAAGAGAAAGGAACCAGTTGCTACAGCCCTCAGACCAAATGCAAGGAGGACCGCCCCTCAAGGGTCTCATCTGATGACCTTAGAATTTTTTCTATTGTTCAGGTGTGGGGCATCTTGTAATCTACAGAAACTACCGATTAGCACTGTCAAATTCCCAAAGAGAACTGTTGACTTAGCATCAAGACTTCTGCTTAGTTCTTTATCATTTTGAAGCCAAAGACTCCTTTGAAAATCTAAGGAAATATTTGGATCTTCTTCCATAGAAAACCTTACATACACAAAAACCTGGCATACAACTTGAAAGATTTTAGTTGTTGAAAGCACCTCAATGTTCAGCAACGCAGAGATTATATAAATCCCAAAATCCAAGCTCTATAAATTTATACCTGAGATTTTTTTCAAGTAGACTATAAAATGCTTTCAGATAAGAAAGAATAAACACAATCAGAGAGAACAAAAGGAAAGGGAATACAAACTAAGCTATGTGCGCACTTTAGTTTGCCCAGTTCCATTTAAGCATCTCTGTTTCTCCGCCTTCCTAATCAAAGGCTTACTTTGTGAGTATCTGAATGCAGCTGCCAAAGCAGTCCTAAAATCCACGGGAAATGATGAAGACCAGGCTTTCGTTGTTCTATCCTACCACACAGAAACAGAGCAGTCTTATGATGTATAGGCCTTGCTCCGGAGACTACTCCTACCTGGACAGGATTTTTAATGATGCAACCTTCAATACTGGCCTCTCTTAATGTTAGCCTGGTTAGAAGAGAGCAAAGCAGATAAAATTATTCATAGCTTGTCAAGTGGAATATAGCTTAATGTTAAGACATCATTTTAATTAGGTTCAATCAATAGAAGAAAAACAGTTTAGCATCTTTCCCCAATGGTTTGTTTTGCACATCAGGGTCTCTTATCAGCCAACCATTTCTAAAGAGCTCCAAATATGGTAGCTTTGACAACTTTACAAAGAAAACGTCTTCTCCTCCACATATAAATCATTAAAATTCTTTCAGCTCAGTATTCTTTCTTGTCTAGCACTATTCATATCAGAGCACTTGACAATGAAGTCTCTTAAAACCAGGCTACCAGGGGATCCTGCTGCCATTTTATATTTTGTTGATTCTTCCCTGATCTAACACAGTGTTCCCCAAACATACTTGACTTGTACTAGGCTGGCTACAGTAAAATTCCCTACGGCCAGGTGCAATGGCTCACGCCTATAATCTCAGCACTTTGGGAGGCCAAGGCTGGCAGATCACTTGAGGTCAGGAGTTTGAGGCCAGCCTGGCCAACATGGTGAAACCCCGTCTCTAATAAAAATACAAAAATTAGCCGGGCGTGGCAGCGCATGCCTGTAATGCCAGCTGTTCGGGAGGCTGAGGCAGGATAATCACCTGAACCTGGGAGCTGGAGGTTGCAGTGAGCCAAGCTTCAGCCAGTGCACTCCAGCCTGGGCAACGGAGTGAGGCTCCATCTCAAAAAAAAAAAAAAAAAAAAAAAAAAAAAAAAACCCTGGAAGCTTATCACCAACCCCAGAGATTCTGCCTCAGGAGGCCCGGTGTATCTTTGTTAAGTACCCCCAGGGTGATTTACCCGGAGTCTGGAACCACTGCCATAGCACCTCCTTCCTTCTTCCTGTTCAGAACTAACACCACAAAGCTTGAGCTTCACGAATACCCTCATCACCATCTCAGCATATCAAATCCCAGACATAACACTCACAACCCCCTGATCCAACCTGAGATGTTGGGAGAATATGTATATTTCCCCCCTCCTTTCCACCAATGCTCCTAAACTCTACTAGTTATGTCCTTTGTAAGATCATCCTGTGATGGTCATTACAGCATTTTATTATATATGATTTCAGGAAACAAGAGCTGTTAGATATAATAGAAATAAGTTAAAATTTGGACCACTTAAAAAAATACATGTCCTCCACCGCACCCTTTCCCACCCTGCCCCATTTCCCAGTGTTTGTTCTCCCTAACATCTCAGCAGGAGCCTCTGAGTCAATGGAGGGTCCAATTCTTGGTTTCTCCATCTCTCACAGTACTCTTTCAAGTTTAAAACACAGAGAACAGTCTTGAAAGCCATGGATTCAGAGAAACTTAAGAAAGAAAATGTTTTGTAACTGTTGCCATTTGCTGTGTGTATTAGAATTCCAGATATTTGCCTGTGACCAGCAAGAGCAAAGCCTAGGAGACTCAAGCACAGAACAAATATGCTTTACAGAGTTAGAGAGGGCGCAGAAAGGAATGCAGCTCTTTTTTTAAGCAATAGGTGATTTTTTTTTTTTTAATCTAACCAGCTAGAGAAAGGAGAAGGTTTTCAATACTTATGATCAAAGCTTACTCCTTGGCCCCTGCTCAACTTTGTCAAAACCCTTGTGAGAAAGAGTTAGAAACACCAACACAGGGCTGGAAATATGTGAGTAAGCTAATCTGAGACTCAATTTATATTTGAAATGTTAGGCTAGAAATGATAGCAAGTATGTTTAGGTTTTTTTGTTTTTTGTTTTTTGGGTTTTTTTGAGACACAGTTTCGTTCTTGTCACCCAGGCTGGAGTGCAGTGGCACAATCCTGGCTCACTGCAACCTCCACCTTCTGGGTTCAAGTGATTCTCCTGCCTCAGCCTCCTGAGTAGCTGGGATTACAGGTGTGCCCACCATGCCTAGCTAATTTTTGTATTTTCAGTAGAGACAGGGTTTTGCCATGTTGGCCAGACTGGTCTGGAACTCCTGACCTCAGGTGATCTGCCTGCCTTGGCCTCCCAAAGTGCTGGAATTACAGGCGTGAGCCACTGCCCCAGCCAGTGTTTTTTTTGTTTTTGTTTTTGTTTTTAAAGGCTCAGGCAGTCCCCACAGAAAACAGCAGGGTGACCAAAAATTCTTGTGCCACAGAGAGATGGAAGTAGCTGAGTGAGGACACCTTGAAGTTGGGACAGATACCTACTTGGAGAGCAGAAGGGGAGGCAAATGTTTCATCAGAAGACTGAGCAGGGATGGAAGCCCATGAAGACACCAAGAGAGAAGCCACTTCCCTGCCCCCATGCACCATGACTTCCAGAGGCCCTGGGGAGAAAACCAAGGAGGAAATCTTGAACCGACAGTATTTACCCAACAGAGACTGGGTTTTGCACAAGAAGCAGCCAACTTAAGATGCCATTGGTGGAATGGGGACCACGCCAGGTAGGTACCTCTTGCCATGTGGGTGTTAGAGCTTCTCCAGTCATCTTGCCTCCACGTGGTATCTAAAAATGGATTCACCTTCAAGGATCCAGAGGCAAAATTTATAAAAAGGAAAGGAGAAAAATTTGGTTCTGAGAATATTGTTGAGTCCCTAGATCCAGCCATGCTTGAAATATGTCTTACTTGTAAACATTTTAGTTGTGTGAGTTAAAAAGATCATGATTACTTAAGCAAATTACGGTTGGATTTTCTGTTATATGGAACCAAAGTGTCACAAAAACTGTAAATTAGAACATTTAAATATTGTAGAACACCAAAGCTGGGGTAGAGAGATAGATAGAGAAGAGAGGAAGAAGAGAGCTTGACTGACAATTGATGGGTGAATTCAGTCAAAGAGAGCCTAGATGAGCAGGACTGGTGGTCTAGCTAGGAAGAATTGACCAGTCATCAATGAAGTGCCAATCTTTTTGCCTGAAAAGTCATCTGAATATAGAAGCATTCAAACCACAACTGAGGCCTAGGTTCTACAAGAAACACAAATTTTGAAACAGCAAGTGACACAATTCTGGTTGACTGTTTTAAAGGGAACCAATATGGGACATGTAGTCTCTACCCTGAAGCCACAGAGTTACCATAAAACAAGGCCAGTTCCAAGGTCTACAACCAGAACCTTCCCTAGCAACTGAGCAGTGGGTGTGATGCCCAGCACAGTGGAAGGACCTTCCGAGGTCAAAGTCATAGAGGATTCCCAGATAAGGGCAGGATGCTGATGAGCTTAGGAGAAGGCAGCATAAAGCACTGGGGGCATCTGTGAGGGCAGGTGAAAGAAGTTGCCCTGAGGCAGAAGCACTATTTTCAGACCAAGAAGGCTGCTCATCCTCAACAAGAAATTGACATTTTCCTCGAGATTATCCAGAAATGACAGGGGATTACCTAAAAAGCAAGCAAACCTAGTTCTCATGACACTTCAGTGGGCCATAGTCAAGGCCTATCTGTGTCAAAACTCCTTGAGACTTGCAGCAAAATATTATTCTTATAGATTTTTGACTTTTTTGTCAATGTCAACCATTGTCAACTAGCTCAATCTCCAAAGCAAGCATATATGAGATGTGTTTCTTTCAGAGGTCATAAGCTGAAAAGCATGACTCCTGTTCCACTAGCAGTCTTGGAAACTATAAAGATGTGGGCCAAATACCTGAGACCCATCGAAGAGAGAAAGGCATGCACAGTGCATGGAGCCTGCTGCCTCCATCTTTGCATGACATGGGGTAGCACATACAATACTTCTGGGGGCTTTGCTCACTATATGCAAGAGGCAAATCTGCTGTGAGTTGGCAAAAGGAAATAAAAGTGCTTCACAAGAAGGTCCCAGTTACCCCAGGCTGCTCAGCAAGGGAGAGCTGCTCTAGCTACTAGTGATTCTGTGCCAGACAGGGACAGGTGCGATCCACCAGCATGCCACGCAGCCTGGGGAGCATACTGCTGTCTTCCAAAAGAAAATAGGATCTAAATGTTGGAGGAGTACCATAATGCTATACATAAAAATGTGTACATGTCACACTTCTAAAGAGGAACACGAAGGTGAAGAAAGTGAAGGAGCATGAGGAAAAGGAGGAGACAAAATGAATTTTTCTTCCATTTAGATTTGTTAGAACTACCACCCTAATTAAATTAAGACATAACGAAATTACATTTTAAAATGCATATTGATTTGGTTTCCCTTCAGCCATCAACCTGATAATTTAAAGCATCAGGGCCCATTTTCACCTAATATCAAGGTGCAATCAATGCTATAAAGCACACTTTCTTGCATTCTTTATCTCTGCCTAACAGAGGAGAAAATTCTGTTTTAAACAGGATGTGTGCAGGATAAATTTTGTTTTAAACTGCAATAACAAGAAGCTTTAAAGTAAATCAGACACTGTAAAGTAAATTTACAATGCCTTGGAAAGAGCCCAAGACTGTGGGTTCTTAAATAGGTTCTCCCTGGTAAATGGAGCTGCCACCCTCTCCTTAAACAATAAGTCTATTCCCTTAATAACTTCAAGAAATACCTACTAAAATGGATTTTAGTCTGATAAGAAAAAGAAGTGGAAATATTTCCAGATCTTGGAATTGTTTTTAACTCATTGTAGGAAAAGTTCTTTGCAGAAGCATTGTTCAAGGTCCCCCCACCCTCGCCCCAGAGCCTTGGGTTCTCCTCCACTCTGAACAGGCCAATGAACTTGTCCTTCCAGTATGGGCTTTACCTGCTCCAGCCTCCATGCTTGTGCACACCTTTTCTTCCCTTGACCTCTGAGAATAGTACACACCAGTATACAGTGGCTCACCATGCACTTGACATGTCCATCGTTTCCTTCTCAAAACATTTAACGGTTCTGCTTTTTATTTATTTCATTTCCCACAATTGAATTAAAACGGATTTGAACCCCCAAATGTGTGACTAGCAGGAAGTACATTTTCACCCCCCTGGGGGCTCTCTCTTATCCTCTTCTGGATCATTCAAGAATTTCAGAGTCACATGCAGTCCAAACAAAGATCCCTCAAACATTCACTGCCAAGTGGATCCAGGACTCCAACAGCCCTGGTGTCTCTCAAACCATTGCCACTGGCATTGCCCTATCTCTGCCACCCAGGACTGCCATCAAACAGTCTTCCCTCTGTCCAAAGCAAAGGCCCATCTCCCAGCACTGGTTGGCCAGGACTTCTGAAGTTAGATGTTGCCCCTGTATGCCTCCATTTCCTCAGAGCCACACATGACGCAAAGACTTTCTCACCATATTTGCCATGTTGCAGCCTAAGAGCCCTATCCTCTCAGTTCAATGAATGTCCATTCTTCTCTGAGCCCACCTTCCCCGAAGACATGTTTAGAGTCTATCAGGGACTCATAATCACTGGGCATTCATTCTGGGAGATGAGCCACTACAAGTGTTGAGTCACTCACTTTTTCAGTTCTCACACTACCAAAGTTCACTCTACTCCCTTCTCAAACTAAGGTGGTTTGATTGCCTCCAAAGGTGTGTGTCAAGGAGGCAGAGTCTAGTAATTAAAAATGTACTTTCATCCTCCTGGGAGATGACTTACCAATGAGTCATGTCACCAAAAAAAGAAGGAAGACTCTTGGGTGTTTCTCCTTTTTGAGACTGTACAGAAAGCCCTCACCAGCTCAGTAAGATGAGAAAAAAAAGGGGGGCATATAAATGTGGAAAGATGAATTAAAACTGTCCTTATTCACAGATGACATGTGGGTCTACAAAGAAAATCTCAAATAATCTACCAATAAGGCTATTGGAACTAATAAGTGAGCTAGCAAAGTCACAAGCTAATTTTTTTCATTTTAGGTTCAGCGGTACATGTGCAGGTTTGTTACACAGGTAAACTCACGTCACAGGGATTTGTTGTACAGATTATTTCATCACACAGGTATTAAGCCCTATAGTTATCTTTTCTGCTCCTCTCCCAACTTTCACCCTCCACCCTGAAGTAAACCTCAGTGTCTGTTGTTACTTTCTTTGTGTTCATGAATTCTCATTATTTAGCTTTTGGGTGAGAATATGCAGTATTTGGTTTTCTTTTCCCACATTAGTTTGCTGAGGATAATAGCCTCCAGCTCCACTAATGTTCCTACAAAAACACATGATCTCATCTTTTTTACGGCTGCATAGCATTCCCTGGTGTATATACACCACGTTTTCTTTATCCAATCTGTCATTGATGGGCATTTAAGTTGATTCCATGTATTTGCTATTGTGAATAGTGCATAATGAACATTTATGTGCATGAGTCTTTATGGCAGAATGATTTTTTTTTTAGATATTTGCCTGTAGTCCCAGCTACTTGGGAGACTGAGGTGGACGAATCCCTTGAGCCCAGGAGTTCAAGGTTGCAATGAGCTATGATTGTGCCACTGCACTCCAGCCTGGGTGACAGAGCAAGAAGAAGGAAGGAAGAAAGGAAGGAAAGAAGGAAGGAAGGAAGGAAGGAAGGAAGGAAGGAAGGAAGGAAGGGAGGAAGGAAGGAAGGAAGGAAGGGAGGGAGGGGGGAAGGGTGGTGGGGGCAGGGAAAAACAAAAAATCAATAAAATAGAAACCAGAAAAGCAATAGAGAAAACCAATAAAGCAAAAACTGGGTCCTTGAAAAACTCTATAAAAGTTACAAACTTCTAGCAAGACTGACAAAGAAAGAGAGAAGATACGAATTACTATATCAGGAATGAAACAGAATATCACTGCAGACACTGCAGATATTGACAGGATAGTAAGTGAATACTATGAACTATTCTATAACCATAAATTTACCAACTTAGAGCAAATAGACCACTTCTTTGAAAATCACAAAATACCATTTAATATAAAAGAGATTATTTGAATAATCCTATGACTGTTGAAGAAATTGAATCTATAATTTAAAAACCTCCCAAAAAGGAAATCTCCAGGCACAGGTGGCTTCACAGGAAAATTCTCTCAAACAATCCAAAAGGAAGTAACACCAATTCTACACAATCTCCTCCAAAAAATAGAAAAGACTTCCCAATTCATTTTATGAAACTAATATTACCCCGATCCAAAAACCAGACAAAGACAGTATAAAAAATAGTCTATTCAAAATCTTTGCCCATTTTTAAACTGAGTTATTTGTCCTTTTATTGTTGAGTTGTAAGTATCAGACGGTGGCTTTGTATTAAGTTTTGAACTCAGGAAATAGAAATCCTCCAACTTTTTTTTTTCAAGATTGTGTTGGCTATTTGAGTACCCTTGTATTTCTATAAGAATTTTAGGATCAAGCTGTCTTTTCTGCAAGAAAAAGCAATTGGCATTCTAACAGGGATTGCACTGAATTTCTAGACCAGGCTAGGAAATATGAGACGGGAATGAATCATAAAAATATATATTTTACCGAAAGTAAGCTACAAATGTACTATCATTCCAATTTAAATTCCAATTATTTTCAAGCTGGATAAGTATGATTTTAGCTTTAAATAGAATAATAAAAGTTAATTAATAGAAAAATAAATTTAGGGAGAGGGGTACAGAGTCTTGGTCTGTCGCCCAGGCTGGAGTGCAGTGGCGCGATCTCAGCTCACTGCAACCTCCACCTCCCAGGTTCAAGCAATTCTCCTGCCTCAGCCTCCCAAGTAGCTGTGACCAGGCGCCTGCCACCATGCCCAGTTAATTTTTGTATTTTTGGTAGAGACAGGATTTCACCATGTTGGCCAAGCTGGTCCGAAACCCCTGACCTCGGGTGATCCACCCACCTTGGCCTCCCAAAGTGCTGGGATTACAGGCATGAACCACCATGCCCGGCCAGAAAAAGAAATTTTAAAATAAAAATAGTAAATAGGAGCCAGGCATGGTGGCAGCACCTGTGATCCCAGCTACCCATAAGGCTGAGGTAAGAAGATTGCTTGAGCCCAGGAGCTCAAGGCCAGCCTGGCCAACTTAACAAGACCCTGTTCTCTGAATAAAAAAAAAAAAAGAAGACATATTGAAAATATTTTCAGGAAGTAACAAATAAGGTACAGAAAAATATAGAGGATGCAGAGTAAATCAAATCCAAGTATATATGAGAAAGTTAATATATGACAAAAATCATATTTCAGTTTAGTGGAAAACAAAACAAAACCCTAAACAAAAATACAGACACTCTAGTTATATAACAAATTAAAATGATGGACACAAATTGGGAAAAAATGATCAATCATAACAGTAAAATTTAAGAAAAGATTATTTCATTTTTTACTAGTCATATTGACCAAGATTAACAAAATGATATAACCTGGCTATGATAGATTACAAAAATGACCACAATATTTTGCAGTTTGTCCCATGAAGAGGTATAGCTTATTTTCCACCCCATGGATCCTGGCTTGACCAAGTGGCTTGCTTTGGCTAAAGGGATATTAGCAAATATTACCCAAATGCAGGCTTGAAAAGTACTGATGCAATGGAACTGGCGTCTTCCAGTTGTTGGGAACCCATTGGCCACCAACAACATGCTGACTGACAAATACAAATGACCTAGTTGTCTCCATCACTCCACCTAACAGCCAGCCAACTGCCAGACATGTGAGCGAGGTCACTGACCTCCAGCTGACTGTAAAACTGGGGCACTATGGTCAACATAGGTGAGCCATCCCATCTGAGCTCTGCCTAAATTGCTGATCCATGGAATGGTGGGCAAATAAGTGGTTGTTGGTTTCAAATCACTAAGTTTTCAGAAGCTTGTTACACAGCACAAGTTAACCAAGACTTCGATGTTGGTGGGAGTATGGAAAAACCAACACTGTTGTGAACTACTGGTAGAGTGCAACTAGAAAGTAACCTGGCAATATCAATTTTTTTTTTTTTTTAAGACCGTCTCGCTCTGTCGCCCAGGCTGGAGTGCAGTGGCGCAATCTCGGCTCACTGAAAGCTCCGCCTCCCGGGTCCAAGCCATTCTTCTGCCTCAGCCTCCCAAGTAGCTGCGACTATAGGCGCCCGTCACCATGCCTGGCTAATTTTCTTTCTTTTTTTTTTTTTTTTGTATTTTTAGTAGGGACAAGGTTTCACCATGTTAACCAGGATGGTCTCGATCTCCTGACCTCGTGATCCGCCTGCATACCATTTGGCAGCAATTCCTCCTCTGGAAATTTGTCTTATAAAAAATATGGACGCATGCTTACAAAAATAAAAGAATGTTATGGAAAGCATTGTTCATATCAAGAAAAAAATGGAGACGATTTATTTTATTTTATTTTTTCCTTTTTTGGATACAGAGTCTTGCTCCGTCACCCAGTGGGGTGATCTCTGCTGACTGCAACCTCCGCATCCCGGGTTCAGGTGATGCTCCTGCCTCAGCTTCCTGAGTAGCTGGAATGACAGGCATGTGCCACCATGCCTGGTTAATTTTTGTGTTTTTAGTAGAAATGGGGTTTCACCATGTTGGCCAGGCTGGTCTCCAACTCCTGGCTTCAAGTGATCCACCTGCCTCAGCCTCCCAAAGTGCTGGGATTACAGGGTGAGCCACCACACCCAGTCCATTTAAGTTCTTATTTAAATTTATTTTTTATTTTAGATTCAGAAGGTACACATGCAGGTTTGTTACGAGAGTATATTGTGTGACGCTGGGGTTTGGGCTTCTGTTGAACCCATCACCTGAATAGTGAACACAGTATCCATTAGGAAGTTTTTCAGCCCTTGCTCCCCTCCCTTCTCCATTTTGGAGTCCTCAGGGTCTAAGTTCCCATCTTTATGTCCATGTATACCCAAAGTTTAGCTTCCACTTATAAGTAAGGACATGTGACATTTGGTTTTCTGTTTCTGTGTTAATTTGCTTAGGACAATGGCCTCCAGCTGCATCCATGTTGCTATAAAGGATATGATTTTGTTCTTTTTTATGGCTGCATAGTATTCCATGGTGTGCATGTTCCACATTTTCTTCATCCAACCCGCCATTGATTGGAACCTAGATTGATTCCGTATGGAGACACCTTTAATATCCATTAATAGAGATTGGCCAAATAACAGCACAGCCCTGAAGCAGAATACAATGAAGCATTTTAAAGAATTGAGTGGATCTATACAGTGGATACTAAGTAGTACCAAGCATTCTTTCTCAATTTTTCTAAAAATAAAATACCTAACCCTAAAAAACCAGGCCCAGCCTAATGCAATACCCGGTCCCCCTACACACAATAATTGATTCAGTGATAGGCATATGACTTCCCCTGCATTTTGCTGTCTGGAGCTGGTGGAGGGCAGACGCCCTATCTAGCGATGAGGCTGGAAAGAGCTGTCCCAATGGATCCAGTATACTGGGGATCCACAGCCCAAAAGAATGACGCCAACAGGCCAACAGAAGCTCAGAAGAGAAAAGAGGACTGTTCCACTTCTGGCCTGGCAAGAGCTCATGAGGTGACTTGAAACTGCTCACCCCACAATCAGCTGAGCTCGCATGTGCAGGGGATGGGGCCCTGTGGCTTCCCCCTCCACCTCCCCACTATACCGAGGTCCACATCAACCCTACAAAGTTCAACACCTGTGTATGCTACCCACGATGGAGTGGGCAGCACTCCTGGAAGCAGCCAAGACCTTGGACCTGCTCAAGGTTTCCAAAGGGCTGATTCAGGGGTATGAGCATTACGAGAAATTTCCAAGGGAGATGCACCACATGCTTCTCTAGCTGGATGTGTTAGAGGACACCCTGCAATGTGCAGAGTCCAGACATCTGTCCCACATCAGCCGTGGGGACCCCAACATGCTATTGAGTGATGAGGAAATGAAAGTTGACCATGCCAGGCACCAGTTTCTTGCTTTATGACCACGTGTATGTTTGTTGATGTAGACCCTGTTCACTAGTGCTGCCATGCGCATCCCCAACCCTTGACCCAAAGACAAACCAAACACAGTGTTCTATAGCCCAGCAGTATGCATATATATTATCATTAAAGGTTCAAAACTAAACAAAAAAAAAATCGAAAAGAAGAAAAAGGTCTACCTGCCCTTTTTGTGGCTTAATTACATAGCCAATACTTCCTTTCTTTTTATTAGTCCAGTCAGAGTTGGGTTTCTTTCACATGCAAATAAAGAATCACTACAGACACAGTTCAGGTATAGTATTATACAAAGGAATACAAAGGATCAACTGTAGAAGATGTTTGTTTCTTACGATGGGTGGTATGCTATTACACTGTGTAATTTTGAATGTCTTTTTTTTGAGACGGAGTCTTGCTGTGTTGCCCAGGCTGGAGTGCAGTGGCATGATCTCTGCTCACTGCAACCTCTGCCTCTTAGGTTCAAGCAATTTTCCAGCCTCAGCCTCTCAAATAGCTGGGATTACAGACTAATTTTCACATCTTTAGTGGAGACAAGGGTTTCACTATGTTGGCCAAGCTGGTCTCGAACTCCTGACCTCAGGTGATTCACCCACCTCGGCTTCCCAAAGTGCTGGGATTACACGTGTGAGCCACCACACCCAGTCCTTGAATGTTTTATAAATTACATAATAAATAATTGTAGGTTAAATAATTTCTGAAAAGGAAGACAGGCTGGGCATGGTGGCTCACACCTATAATCCCAGCACTTTGGGAGGCAAAGGTGGTTGGATCACTTGAGCTCAGGAGTTAGAGACCAGCCTGGCCAAGACAGTGAAGCCTGTCTCTACTACAAATACAAAAATTAGCTGGGCGTGGTAGTGTGCTCCTGTAGTCCCAGCTACTCAGGAGGCTAAGGCAGGACAACCGCTTGAACCTGGGAGGCAAAGTTAGCAGTGAGCCGAGATCATGCCACTGCACTCCAGCCTGGGCAACAGAGCAAGACTCCGTCTCAAAAAAAAAAAAAAAAAAAAAGAAAGACAGATGTTTCAGGGAATGCAATAAAGGAGAGTTGAACTTTGGTTTCTGATCTGATGTCTAAGAATCAAATTTGAAAGAAAAAAAGAATTTGAGGTGAAGTGACAGGGCTGGGAGAGGGGCAGTAGGGGCCATCTCACTACCTTCCAGAGTGCATGGATTTTCCTGGTGTAGAGTGGGCACCATGCAAAGTGATCAGGCCCTAGTCATCTTGCCAGGGCGCCACAGAGAAAACTGCCTTCCAGGTGAGGGCACCTGAGCACAGAGCTGTGGGCTCGCTGCCCAGGATGGGCAGGTGGATGTGGAAGTGGCCAGCCGCAGCCCATCTCCCAGGAAGAAAGCAGTATGGTGGCCCCCAGCACCTTCTAAAGCATCCCATGTGGCCCATGAGTTGGACCCTGCCACATAAGGGATCTTAGTCTAGTAAATGACCTGCAGAGAAGCACCAGAGATAAGTACAGCAGCGGCTACCAGGTAAGTAAAATGACCCTGGTCCCTTTCCCTCTCCTTCCTCCACACCCCAGTCTAACATGCACACAGCAGGAGCCTGCCTTAGAGAGGGAGGGGAGAAGGGATATCTGTAAGGCAGGGTGTCCCTCCTCCTCCATGGCTGGTAGATAGGATCCCAGTTTAAACCTTTAGGGAAGGGAATAAAAGGGATAAGATTTAAACTATGTTTGACGTTTTACAGCGAGTTGACTTTTTGCATTCTTAGTTTTCAAATAAATACAGTTAGATTTTAAAAAATAAAAGTAAAAAGTAATAAAATCTTCTCAAGGGATCATTAAAGAGCAAGACAGGGAGATTTAAGAGAGCATGGTTAAAGCCATACTTTGAGAAAAAACCGTTTTGTGTTTCTGTCCCAGTGAATTATGACTGCTCAGGAGGGTGGTCACTCGGAGGCTCAGGCTGCATTGCTCGGTACAGAATTGGGCTGGTGGGGCAGAAGCTTCTTCCTCATCAGCTGCCCCCCAGCTCCCGTGGAAATATCAGGTCAGAGGAACTCAGGTACACAGGTCTCCTCCCAATACCATCATTCAGGCAGGCACTGTGTAAATATTTCCAATCCTTACAGTGACTCTGCAGTTAGTTATTTAATATAATTACCCGCATTTTACAGGGAGGAAACAGACCTTCCGAGTGGTTGGGGCTGGCCCCAGGTCACAGACCCAGCTAGGGGGCTCTCAAAATGAGGGGCCCAGCTCCGTCACCTGTGCAGCGCCCACCCTGCCTGAGTATGCTACTTGCACGAACTCTCACCAGAGCCCCTCAGACACCCCTGCGCCCCTGCTCCAGCTGCTCAGGCTGCTGTCTAGGGCACCCAGAATGCGAGGTGTTCTCATTTCTCCATGTTTGAGGCGGCCCTTTGCCCACCTTTGCTGGTGGATATTTCAAGTCCAGCCTCTTTCATCATGTTCCTTCCCACGGTTTGGACTCACACTGATCTTTCTGCTTTTAAATCTTCAAATCTCAAGACCCTGAATCCAGTGTGTTTGATGTGATCATGAAGGGGCAGAGGAAGCTCTTCTCCAGGAACCCCTGAAGTTAAAAAACAGCCTCCAGCCTGGCCTGAGGGAGGAAGCGGGGTGGATTAGCTAGAAAGGATGTTGACCCCCAAGGGTCAGACAGAGGAGGGGCCCTGTGGGCAGCGGGAAGTGAAAACAGGGAGTGCCTGGAAGAGATTGTTCATGCATTCAACCAGGGCCAAACTGCATGAGTAACGGGTGTGGGTGTGCTGGCCCACACTATATATAACCGCACCTGGAGACTCCCCCACAGCACAGAGCCCTTGTGCTCTTGGATGGTTCTGGGGTGTATGGTTCAGCAAAAGCCCGAGTGAGACAGTCCAGAAAGAAAAGCTGGGAAAAGGAAGGCAGAAAGCCCTATCTTCCTCTTTTTTGATTCTCCTGAGTGGAGTGAGTGGAACGGGATGTAGGATCCACTTGGGAAGAGGAAGGCCTCCCTTCCTCTGCAAACATGGACGTCGCAGCCGCCGCTGGTAATAAACTTCCAAGAAAGAACTGACGCCACCTTCATACCAGCATTGGCTGCAGAGGGTCTGACGATGCTCCCGGCGTTCATTGACTGGTGAACTCGGGTTCTGTCCTTGAAGGTCTTTGGGAGGCTCTGTCTCTCTCCAAGTAGGGGGTGCATCTTGCAGGGTCTGTGTGCTCTGTTTTTGGAGATCACTGGACTTCTCTGGAGGAGGAGGGCTCCAGGAGGACCCCAGCACGCATGCTTCCAGCACCCCAGGTGCATTCCCCCTCCTCTAGTGGGAAATTCTGGGAAAGCCAGGCACCTTTTTAAGTTCCACTATATCTTGGGTCAGATAGTGCTCCTCTTGACATTGGGTGTTGTCCTTGTGCTGTCAGATAGAGAACCTGGCCCTAATGCTCAGTAATAGGATAAGGGAAGGTTCTAGGGTCTGGGGGAGGGGAGAGGAAGGTCAAGTGTGGGAAGTCAGGCATCCCTCCAGGCTGAGCAGAACTGTAATTGATGCTAGATGAATGGGGCTTTGCCTCAAGGTATCAATATGGAGCTGTTGGGCAGAATATTTTTTAATAATGATTTTTGAAGTTTAGCACCCAGTGATCAAGATCAATTAATTCTAACTGGAAGTTCTCAGCAGGAGTGCACTGTTGAAATCACTTATCTGTAAAGCCAGCTATCAATTACAGAGTTGATAAGAGATGCTGTCTAGGTTGGCCTTGAGCTGGTAGCAACAGTTCCACTGTTGCCTCTAGCAAAGTTTCAGAACTCTAGGTCTTTTACCCTTAAATTTAAAAAAAAAAAAAATCCAGCTTTCAGAGGGATGTGTAAGGCTTCCTTTTATCACTAGGAACCTCTGTCCTTTTTCCCAAGTATTTTCCTGTTTCTCCATTGCTGTTTTGCATTTCAGTGCCGTGTCCCCTTGTCTCTTTTACCTCCCCCTCCTGAATGATTTCTTCAAATCCACTCCCACAAGACTTGCCTTCCCCTCTGGGTGGACCCACTGGTGGGCATCTCTTGAACCATGTACAGAGAGGATCAGTCTTCCTCCCCCGCCCCACCACGGGGGGTTTCAGCATCCACGCCCCAGAGCTCCACAACTCCAGTGACCGTTACCCCCTCAGCAGCCCACCCTGCACATTTTGGTCACCCTGACCTACTTGTCCCTGAAATTCCCCTCTGATACTTTCTCCTGTCATCCCAGCTTCTCCCTCCCTTTTTCCCAAGCTCTCTTCAGATCTCACTTCCTCCATATGGAACTTGGAAGTCTCGAACCCCAGTCTCACCAACACTCTGGACCTCTTGTCTGCCTTCACCCCTGCTGCTGAAAGCACAGCTCTGGATGAATCCTATAGTCTCATTTCTGTTTACATGGGAGCTTCTGCTCACAAGACCCTGAAGAGGGATGCCGATCTATGAACTCACCTTTATCAGGGCCTTCAATGTTGCAGAACAGAGCTCACTGCTTTCCTCAGGCCCACCCCTGCCAATGCCCCTGCCCCTCCCAACACCCACCACTGTGCCCTCTCAGGTCTTCACCCCACTCTGATTTTACAAAGAAAACAGAAGGGAGCCCCCTCAGCTCCTCCACCATCTCATCCCCAAATCCCCCAACCTCAACCCAGAAAAACCTTCCCCATCCCATCTCCCACTCACCTTCCTCATTGGGTTCTCTCCTCTTTCAAGGCCTCACACACACATCAGCACTCTCTGGAGGCCTTCCTCTTCCATAGTAATGCTCAGTTACTATCAGCCATAGTTACCTTTATCCCATGCCCCTTTACATGGAATCCACCACTCTGCCTTTTGCCAAAGGATACTTTTTATATTTTTCATTGCATTGAACACACCATTACAATTATTTGTCTATACACCTTTCCCTTCTACAGGATGACAGGCTCCTTTAGGACAGGGAATGTATGTGTCTTATCTTTGAAGACAATGTACAGTGTCTGGCATATAATAGATGTTCAATAAATATTTGATGAAATAAATACCTAAATAAGTAACTGACTTCTCAGGTAGCTCTGTGATATCAATATGTTCATCTACTTATGGCAGCAATTAGCAGCACTTTGAGAGATTTTAAAACCGAAACACCCTGACTGCAGGCAAAACCAATTAAGTCAGAATCTCAAGGGGCCAGACCAAGCCTCAGTCTTTTTTTTAAAGCTTCCACTGATTGCAGTGTGCAACCTGCTTTGAGAATCATTGGTTTATAGAAGGTAGAAACTCAGTATCTAATTCAGTATGTTGTGTTACAGCAAGAGCCTGACTCTAATCTAGTAAGAGAGACAAGCAAACCAGAGACAGATTCTTGAAATGATGAGCAATAATGAATTTGGCAGTGAGGCCAGTGGAAATGCATGAGGAAGCGGGGGCTGCTTGCCGCCTGCCAACAGGGTGTCTGTGTTGTCAGCTCATGTCAGTCTCGATCTAACTAGATCATTGGTAAGACTTTGGAGAAAAGAAAGAGGACCCTGCTGAGTCAGGAGGACAGGCTGTGCCGAGGTAAGGAGCAGAGGAGAAATGACCCAAGATTCTCATCTAGTGACTTTCTGAAATGAATCTTCAGTGTCTATCCCTGAACTTCAAGTGTTTTAGGTTAAGAATGGTCCCTAAGGTCAGGCGCGGTGGCTCAGGCCTGTAGTCCCAGCACTTTGGGAGGCCAAGGTAGGCGGATCACCTGAGGTTGGGAGTTCGACACTAGCCTGACCAACATGGAGAAACCCCATCTTTACTAAAAATACAAAATTAGCTAGGCGTGGTGGCAGCGTGCACCTGTAATCCCAGCTACTCAGGAGGCTGAGGCAGGAGAATAGCTTGAACCTGGGAGGTGGAGGTTGCGGTGAGCCGAGACCACCCCATTGCACTCCAGCCTGGGCAACAAGAGCGAAACTCCGTCTCGGGAAAAAAAAAAAAAAGAACGGTCCCTATGAAGTAAGTGTAGACCAGGGCTTTGCTCTCTGAGTATGATCCATCAGCCTAGCCTGGGAACTTGTTAGAAGTGCAGAATCCTGGAACTTCAGTTTTAGCAGGATCCCAGGGAGATCTTCATGCACATTCATTTGAGAAGTACTGTTCTGGACCAGTCTAAAGCAGAAGTGCAGTGATGGTCTGAGATTCGGCATTTCTGGATGATCTCGGGCAATGCAAATGCCAGCGGTCCAAGAAGACTCCATATTTGGTACTTCCTTGTGCCAGCCAGTGGAATAGCAATCACTGCTCCAGCCTGCCCTGTCCCCTGGTTATCTGTTATGAATCGCTTTGTTTGAAGTGAAAAGAAAATGAACTCACAGTAAATGAACTGAATTTGCTCACATAACTGAAGTAGTCAGAGGTACAGCTCACCCCCTGGGAGCCTTGATATTGTCACCTGGGATCCAGGTTCTCTGTGTCCTTGCTTGGCTTTGTGTCCATTCTCCACCGGTAACCTCCTGGCCCAACTCTCATGAAAATGGCTGCATTTGTTATGGACCGTCACCCCCACTGTGTTCAAGGAGGGCTGCTTCCAGTCACTCTCTTATTTGTTTGTTTATTTATATATTTATTTTAAGATGGGAGTCTCGCTCTGTTCCCCAGGCTAAAGTGCAATGGCACAATCTCGGCTCACTGCAACCTCTGCCTCCTGGGTTCAAGCGATTCTCCTGCCTCAGCCTCCCTAGTAGCTGAGATTACAGGCACCCACCACCATACCCAGCTAATTTTTGTATTTTTGGTAGAGACAGGGTTTCTCCATGTTGGTCGGGCTGGTCTCGAACTCCTGACCTCAGGTGATCCACCTGCCTTCTGAGTCACACCTGTCCTTTAACTGGATAACAGTGGGGGTTAGGGGGATGGGTAATGCCAACAAGCTTGAGACATGCCGGGCTTACCCGAGTGACCTCCACCCAGACCTCATGACTGACGATGCTGAAAGGGCAAGTTCTCCAAAGAAAAACCAAAGTTCTTCTGGGAAACAGCAACAACTGCCATGGTTGCATACCATCTGAGAGGACAAACGGGAAGCTCTGTTCCCAATTCTTCAAGTGCAATACAGTGCTGGTCATCAGTTCTTAAGCAGCAATACAGTGCTGGTCATGTGGGTATTACAGTATTTCTCTTTTTTTGAGATGGAATTTCAATCTTGTTGCCCAGGCTGGAGTACAATGGCGCTATCGGCTCACCGCAACCTCCGCCTCCCAGGTTCAAGCGAATCTCTTGCCTCAGCCTCCCAAGTAGCTGGGATTACAGGCACGCGCCACCACGCCCAGCTGATTTTGTATTTTTAGTAGAGACGGAGTTTTTCCATGTTGGTCAGGCTGGCCTCCCGAAGTGCTGGGATTACAGGCATGAGCCGCTGCACCTAGCCTACGGTATTTCATTTCAAAATTTATTTAACATGAATCCAGGGAGTGGAGTTGCACCTTTGATCACAAACATGCTTCCTGAAAAACCAATTTGAGAAATCCTCTACAGAAATCATTCACCCCACATCCACATTCCTGACTCCAGGGAAAAGCACTCAAACATTACAAAGCTCTTTTGAAAACCATAGCTAATTTTTGGTCTGAAAATAGCCAAGCTCATTGAAAGTCTTAAATAAGTAGGATGAAAAATAGCAAGATATACATTTATCACGGAGAATGGCATGTATTAATCCATTTTTATTAGCTCATTCCGCAGGTACTAATCTATCCCAACCTTTGAAAAGCCTCCTCAGAAACTAGTATTTCAAACTTACAACATTTAAGGGACAAAATACAAGCTCCTAAGAGGGTGTCACCCAACCTTTCTAGGAAGTAATGTCAACCAGAGAAAGTAGGGAAGGAACGTTCCACCCAACAATGTTGTATTGTTACTCATTTTTTGTTGGGTCTCCACCTGGGCCATAAAGTTCTTGAGAATGAGAAGAGCAACCGCTAAGATTCCCTCCTCCCATCCCTGACGCTCCGCACCGCACCCATAATATGGCGGTGCTCTGCTAAACGTCCTCCCATGGAGCTGCTTAAAGGAAAGCCTGGCCCTTTCCACCTGGGTGTCTCCAGCATATGCCCTCTCCCCCTACTCTCCGGGTTCCTGCGTCCACTGGCCTCCTGTCCTCTGGTTTGGGGGTCAGGTTTGGCCAGGAAACCAGGTGGGCAACAGGATTTTCTCCGGGATTTATTTCCTAGTCCCATCTTTCTGAGCCACGTTCAGCATTAGCTTCAAGGTCAGAGCTCCTGGCTGGCAGAACTCCTAAAGCCACAGTCATCGTGGGCTCCAGGAACTACTTTGCCATCATCCTAGTCAGGCCTGATGAGTGCAGCTTTGAGCGCCTGGGGCCCTGGGTGCTTCCAGTCCCGAGATGGATTCACATACATAGACCATTCACGATCTTTCTTCGGGCACCCTTTAAGTATGTTAGCTGTTTCCTGCGGGGCCCTGAATAATACACACACACTTCATTTAATTTTGCAGAATATAAAATCTACATACACACACAATTTTTTAAAGAAACATTTTGTTTTTCAAATTTACAACATGTCAATAACCAAGAACTTTAAAATAATGACTTAAAATGTAGAAGATACTCAATAATTATTAGTAAAATGTTTAAAACTAGTTGGAAGAAGATTACTTTTGGGGGAAAAAAGCGGTTTCTGCCACTGCCCATTAATTTTCCACTTTTAAAATGATCAAACTTTAACGCAAAAAATAATGTGCAGAAGTAGAAAATGGAAATAGACTGACTTTGCATATGCTTAAGCTGAGCACATTTTTCACTGCCTCCTTTGAGACGTTAACAATATTAAACGCTGTCTTTACTGGAAAGTTCCTTCTGAGAAAGACAGGAATATTTCCTATATTCTGTCAGCCTTAGTAATACATGGTAAACTGGTAACGCAACTCAGAGGCCTGAGCAGAGAGGTTAAAGTCGGCACCGGCGCCTGGGCTGTTCCCAGGAGACTCGGCGGGGCTGCGTGGGGTCAGCGCCGTCCAGCAGAGCGCGTCTCTGGAGGCGGCATCAGCTGCCGCTGCGGCGGCTGCATCTGGAAACCGCGCGCGCCGCCCGCCCCGGGCGAGCTCATCGCCCACAGTTCACGCGCACGGCGCAGGGGGTCGCCAGTAGGCCCAGCGATGAGGGGGGCTGAGGGCTTGCAGTAGAGACCTGCGCTTAGCTGCTGGTGCGGGGCAGGCCTGGGGCAGCGCAGGGCGAGGAAGGCGGGGTCCGGCTCCACGCGGTCAAACGGGGACGCAGGGCGAGGGCAGCGGTGGCAGTGGAGCGGGAGTACGACCAGAGCCACGTGCGGGGCAGCGACTGGCAGGAGGGAAAGCCCTGCGCGGGGAAAGGCAGGTCCAGGCTGCCCAGGGCTACGCCGCCACCAACGGTTGGGGGCCAGTCCTGGTCGCTGGCCTGGTCCCTCAAGACCCCCGCGCTGCGCCGCCTCCCGGAGGAAGGCAGCTGCTCCTCCCGCGCCCACCTCGCTGGGTACCCAGTTGTTTCCCAAACTCACAAAGCGCAGACATCTCCCAAGAGGACAGGAAGCCTGCAAAGAGGCGCCCCACACACTTTATCACCCAGACGAACACAGTGTGAGTGGAAGTTAACATTAACTATGACGCCAGAGCAGCGACCCCATCAGCCTACGATTATCGGGGCAGATCTCACCTCCTGGACAGAATCAGCTTCTTAGGTCTTAGCCTTATGACATGAGGGTCCCGGAAATGCCAATAAGCCATCCACGCAGACCAGCACTTGCCCAGGTAAGCAGGCAACGGAGGGGCAATGCTCCAGGAGGAAGTAACCAACCCAGAGTTTTCTATGCATCTCTCTCTGCCAGCACCCCTGAGATAAAGAAAGCACCGGTCTTGTAAAATATTGCAATTATGGTGTGCACAATTTTTACCCCTTTTCTTATGGAGTGAAACGTGCTCCCCAGTGAGTCTACATTTAAGTACAGGTACTATCTGTTCTGTGCATAAACTCAATTTGCGCATGTGTGAGGGGGTCTCAGGACTCAGACTGTACACGATGTAAAAGATTAAGTCACAAACTGACATTGGACTGGAGACGGGACAAGTGGGGCTGACCCCACGGAAGAGTGGAGAAGACCATCAACCGGTAAATCGAAGTCCATCTTCTAGGAATACAAGACCGCCAAATGTGTACTGTAAACTGAAAAAGCAAGTTTCAGAATAGTAGGAAAATGCGAGCCCATGGGGGGTTGAGGGGAGAAACTCCTTTGTATGACTGTAAATAGAAAATGTGTGCGGCTGGGCGCCGTGGCTCAAGCCTGTAATCCCAGAATTTTGGGAGGCAGAGTTGGGCAGATCGCCTGAGGTCAGGAGTTCCAGACCATCCTGGCCAACGTAGTGAAATCCAGTCTCTACTAAAAATGCAAAAAGTAGCTGGGCCTGGTGGCGGACGCCTGTAATCCGAGCTACTCGGGAGGCTGAGGTAGAAGTGCTTGAACCCAGGAGACGGAGGCTGCAGTGAGCCGAGATCGCACCACTGCACTCCAGCGTGGTGACAGAGGCAGACTCCATCTCAAAAAAAGAAAAACAGAAAGAGAGAAAGAGAGGAAAGGAAGGAAGGAAGGAGAGGGAAAGGAAAGGACAGGACAGGACAGGACAGGACAGGAAAGGAGAAAAGAAAAAAGAAAAGGAAAGAAAGAAAATGTGTTCAAGGGAACACAGGACATATATCTGAATATCTGAAGTTGGGACTGGAGCAGGGAAACTGTTTTCATATGCTGCTTACATTTTTATGAAATAGGTTTTACATAAAGCTATAATGCAGAATATAAAGGGTTTTACACTGGTTTGATTAAAATAAACTCGGGCCATTTTATTTCTTCTCTTAAAAGCAAAAAACAGGCCGGGCGCGGTGGCTAACGCCTGTAATCCCAACACTTGGAGAGGCCAAGGCGGGAGTTCAAGACCAGACTGGCCAACACAGTGAAACCACGTCTCTACTAAAAAATAAAACAATTAGCCGGGACTGGTGGCACGCGCCAGTAATCCCAGCTGCTTGGGAGGCTGGGACAGGAGAATCGCTTGAACCCGGGAGGCAGAGGTTGCAATGAGCCGAGATCGCGCCACTGCACTCCAGCCTGGGCGACAGAGCTAGACGTTGTCTCAAAAAATAAATAAACAAACTCTGGCCATGTTATTCCTTCTCTTAAAAGCAAAAAACAGGCCAGGCGCGGTGGCACATGCCTATAATCCCAGCACTTTGGGAGGCAGTGGCAGGAGGATCGCTTGGGCCCAGGAGGTCCAGGTTGCACTGAGCTGGGATGCACCACTGCTCTCCAGCTTGGGCGACAGAAGGATACCCTGTCTCAAAAAATAAACAAACAGAAAAGCCACTCCCTATTAACTTCAAAAGACTCTGGAAAATTAACTCGATGTATGCACAGGTAGAGGCCATCCTCTCCCAAACTTCAGCCAACAAACAAGAGCTCTAGATTGCAACCCGGCTAGCTTGAAATTCTAAAGCTTTGGGCGTTTTCCTGAAAGGCTGTTAAATGTATTTCTAGCTCCATTTGTGGCGAGCAGTTTGAATCTGTAATAACTCAGCACCCATCTCTCAATTCCATACTCAATAAATGAACAAGGAATACAACTTTTTTTTTCTTTTAACTTGGAATAGGGGCATTCTTTTTAACTTGGAATAGGGTTGTTTTGTTTTGTTTTTGCAGAACCTGGCCTAATTAGGCGGCACATTAAAACCTTTCTCCCAAGACTGCAAAATTTTGTGTTATCGTTTATACCTGGAGATAATTAACAATTTGGTTTTGAACCTTTTTATTTAATGTCATCTCCAGCTCCCAAGACGAGTCTGCACTTGCCGGTCAAGTTTCCCAAAACGGAAACACTAAATTTGAGACTCGCTAAACACAAGAGAGTTCTCGGAGGTAGAGCCACCGACAGGTTCTTGACGGTGTTCGCCGAGCCCGGCGTCTCCCCGCGCAGAAGCCCAGCCCTCCCACGTCCTGGGTTCCCGGCGCCTGGGTTCCCCACGCTCCGCCTCCCCCGGCGTCGGGCGCAGCTGGGCGTCAAGCTGGGCGGGGGTCCCTTGCCAGCCTCTGGCGCTCGACCTTCGCCCCACCTGGAAGGCGCCGGATGCGAGACTCGCCCTTGGCTCGGCCCGCGGCCCCGGCCGGCGCCTCGCCCTTCACCTTCAAGTCCCCGAGGGAGTTCGGCAACTCGGCCCAAGGACAGGGGCCCAGCCCAGCCGTCACCGCCGGCAGCGCGCTCTCGGGCTGGCTCTGGTAGTCACTGGCGTATCCCGTATCCGGCCTGCTCACGGCGCTCCAGGCCTGCCCCGCGCCCCGAAACCCTCCGCCGGATGCGGAGGGAAAGAGGGTGGGGAGCGAGGCACTGAGATGCCCCGACGGCTGCGCGGGTCTCCGAGGCCGAACCCGCCACCAGCGTTCCGGGCCAGTCCCAGCCCACGGCGTGGCCAAAGCCCCCGCCGGTCCAGCGACACTGCGGGCGCCCCCGGGCCGCGGGGCCTCTTCTGAGACCATGTGGCCCACGGAGAACCTAAGCTCCCGCCGCCGGGCTCCAACTGAATGGCGGAGAACTCGGGCGCCGAGCATCGCCCGATCCCTACCCGGCAGTGGACGGCTACAGGGTTTGATTTTCCCCTCCACAGGAAAGAACGTGCAGAGGCACAAATCCCCTCCCGTTCCCTCAGAGGAAAGCCTGTCCCAGAGGTCGCGCTGAGACCTTCCGAAGCCTTGGCGCGGCAGGCAGGCCCCTGAGCCGGTGCACCGCGAAGTTGCATTCTCACCTTCGAGTCACCGTGGCTTAGGCCGAGTAAACGAGCACTTTCATCTAGCGCCGGGCGGGCCCCGGCACCAAACTAAGGGCTCAAAACTCCTCAAAGCGGGCGAGCGACGTCGCAGTCCGAGCTCTCCTCGCCCCACTCCCCCATCAGACCTAAGATCTTTTACCTTTTATGTTAAAGTGAATCCAGAGCCTTGTTAATGAGGCCTAATGTAGCAGCGGGAGGAGTGTAGGTCTCTGGCGAGGGGAGCGCGCCCCGGTGACCTCTAGCGCCTCATAGGCCCGCGCAGGAGGGACTCCCGCAGCCCGCCCGGGACCGGAGGGCAGGAGGGTGCGGGGAACGGCGCTGCCACTGCGCCTAAGGCTTTCCCCTTTTATAGGCTTTAGGGAAACAAATCCTCTTTTCCTAGTGGATGTAAGAAGTGAGTGAATTTAAAGTCACAGCTACGGCGGTAAGCGGCCCCAATTGTCTGGGATTCATAATGCTGTTAATATACACACATATATGTAACGGCACTTGGCAGGTATACATACATATATATATCTTTTTCATATGACGCATGCATCAATATTCCGCGTGCTGTCCCCACCCCCCACCGCCAACCCCAATCTGTTTTTAAAAATCCATCTCTGCAGAAGAGGAGAGGAGTGCTTCAGGGAAGGGTGGAGGCACCGATGTCCTCACCTTTCCCAGTGAGGAATCCAGACTTCCGCCTTCGCGATGGATCTAGAAAAGGGTATGTAGTCCTGGACTTTAAAAGACAATTAACAGAAGTGGAAATAAGGATGTAACTATATTCCGAGGAAGAGCGGGGCAGGAAATTCTTAGCTGTCGTAGCAGAAAGTAAATGTCTAAAACTCATAAGCCTAAAATTAGCCATGCAGGGACATTAATTAATTAACCACTAGACAAGCAGAATTATTAATGTAGGTAATGTCCAGTAGGGGGAAGATAAAAGGAATTGATTCTGACCTGTGGGACTGGGGCTGGGGAGAGATGGAAACTTAGGACAACTCTGTTTGTATTACAAGCCCATCTGCAATGTTGTTTGAGTTGTTGTAAGCGTGTGCATCATTTACATTTTTAAAATTATTTTTAAATGAATAAAACTATACGTTTTCTATATCCACAGTCTCGTTATTGAAACTACAAACCTAAATTTTTATTTTCTATTTCTCCTTCCTGTTAGTAAGCTTTTTCAGGTCAATATTCTTGGTGTGCATGTGTGCACCTCTGATCCTTACTATTGTATTCAAACGTCCAAACAAATATTTATTTTAAAAAGCAGAAAAATCCACTATATAGGGGGCAGCTATAAAATTGCTCCTTCCATTTTGCTGGTGTCTACTAATTTTCTTCCTATCAGTCCGTCCATGTCCATCAGTTCACAGAAATAACTTCTCAGGACTGAGGGATTTAAAAGCCTGCGGATCGCGTTTCAGTATTACCTGGAACTACTGGAAGCCAGAATCTTTTCTTAATTTGCCTCTCTCCCCCTTACACTCTGCTTATTCCTCCTCAAGAATTCAGACCCTGTTCACTTCTCAAAAAGTAAACGGCATGGAAATACGATTCAGGACTTCAGAAACCATACTGGTGGGAGGAGGGGCTAACAGAAAGATAAATGTTGGCAAACTTGATATTGCATTCAGTATGTCCCAATTAACTGTCCCTTTTATAAAGATCTTAAGATTTTCATGCAAGATGGGAGTTCCTGTGTATTAAGACATTCTATACAAAGTTCTCCAACTGACAATTATTTTTTTCTCATTTTATAATCAAAGACTAAGCTGTCCAAAGCACAAAGTAAAACACATGCTGTGTCTCCAGCAAACACAGGCAATCTTACAAGGCTGTAAAATTCTCATTCCACTAAGGAAAGCACCCGGGGAAGGCGAGTTACTGTTGTTTTTTCTTTCCCGATGGAAGAATGAAATTAAATTCCCCAAGTCAGCTGAGATAGAGTGAGATACATAAAATCAAAAGATAGGAAGCCAGAGAGAGGAGAGAGATCACTTTCTGTGGCACTGAAGCACTCCCTTCAGCATAATCTCATCTAATCCCTACAACAATTCAGTGAAGCTTTCGTCATTATCCAGAGTCAACTTTGGCAAAATGTTTTACCGTCACCCCTGTTTTTTACAGATAAGCTGGCTGGAGTGCAGAAGTGGTCGGTGATGTCTCCAAACTCACAGAGCTAAGTTTCTGAGCCAGGTGAACCTCTGATTCAAACTGCAGAGATTTTTCTTCTTCCGGAGGACAGACACTGCTGGCTTTATTCATAGAGTTATTCTCTAGTCCTTGCTCCAGTAGTTTACAGTCTGGGGTTAAATTTTTGTGTTCAAACACATTATTCAAGAGAAAGGAATAATAGCCACTAATAGGAAAGAGAGGCAAAGCAGGAATAATAGCCTCTAATAGAAATAATAGCCTCTAATAGAAAAGAGAGGCAAAGCAGGAACTCTTGAGTTTCCTTGGGGCTTCCCAAGAGAAAACTGAGGTACCAACTACCAAGCAAGTTATTCAGCCAGTTTTCTGAGCACTTACCGGTGACAAGTCAGGTAATACTGAAAATGAGACAGTCCTTAACCAAGAGCAGAAAACCGCTGGGTTTAACTGCACACGCACCACAGTTCTTTTTCTTGCCTAACAAGTTATCAGGCTTATGGGAGGGCACTGACTCACAGAACTGGGATCCACAGCACAGCTACTGATGTTTATTTTTTTTTTCTTATCTGAACCTCCACACACAGAGTATCCTCACAAGATCATCTTTTGGAGCAACATCAATTTGGGGAATACTTGTTAGGAAGTCAACTTTGGCAAAAGGTTTAAGACTTTGATTCAAGTGGAAAAAAGATTGTCAAAGCTAAAATTTCTTCAGCAAGAAGAGATTTTTAAAATACTTTATTTAGTCAAATGGTTTCTTGAATCTTAGCTACAGAGAAATTTTTACATTAAAGATCATTATTATCACAACTTACTTAGCACTTGCTGTGTTTATAAGTGCTGCACTAAGACGTAGTCTTGAACCAACCTGGGAAAAATATCAGTGGTGAGGGTTCAGTGTTTGTATGTGGAGGATGGTGCAAACTGAATTATTCCCATAAAGCTGCTTGATAATTCCAGAGAAAGCACACAGCCACCTTCTCATTAGAAGGAGGGTAGGGATAGGTGTTACGGTGAAAAACTGAGATGCTGCTGGATCCCAGGCCAGAGAACCTAAAGAAATACTCTCTCCATCAGGAGCCCACCCTGTGGAGGAACTTGAGCCTACTCCAGATGGGGACTGGGTAGGAACATCAGTGCCATTTTCCTTAAGATGAATATTGTGGACCCAGAAGGAAGCACCTTGTAAGCAGGAAAAATAAATTTGTGCTGAAATAATGGATGTAAAATACTTCTCCCTGTCCACTATTGTCAAAACAAATCAAGGAGGAATAGGGGGAGGAAGGGAATGTTGAACATTTATTATGTGACAGGCACAGTATTAAAAACAAAATGAAATGGGACATTTTAAAATGTTAGGCTGAGATGATGTCTTTTGGTTCATTGCACCCCTTTCCGTTTTATCTGAATTCCTTTGGCTTGTACGTGCTTTTCCTAATATCAGTACAAATTCAAGGTGATCTCTTCTGCAGCATGATTCAAACTAAAGATACAATAATCTACTGATATGAATAATAAGTAAATTGTTTCATTATAATATTATCTCTTAGGTGCTTGTATAAGTAATTTACAAGTTTATCTGTAATTTATCAGACCCACCTGGTAGCTTTAATAGAGATGTAGTCAGTATTCTCATAGGGGAAAAAACACTCTTTTCCTTATTGCTCCGGATGTCTCAAAGGCATGCACATTCTATACTGGCATCAAGTCTGGCTATCTTAGCTCATAAAAGAGCTGGATTCTTACCTCCTAATGTAATTCTAAAGTAACAAAATTAGACATGAGTAGAAAAGCAATGTATCCTTTATGTGTATTTGTCTCCAAAATAAAACAGTAAAAACTTGAGACAGATTTAATATTTTGTCTCAAAAAATCACTAGCTGGTACCTGTGGTCACTTCATCTGAATCTACTTGAGGAAACAGGGGTCTACGTACTTGGTGATGTCATGGGGGTATCCAGGCACTTGGTGATGTCACAGAGGGGATTTATGCATTTGGTGATGTCATAGCTGGTGGTGGGGGGAGGTCTGTGCACTTGGTGATGATATAGAGTCGTTCAACCTAGGCGGAAGTTTTACATTCTGTCGTTCACTTTAAAACTATAATGGTCTGTAATGGACCCCAAAGCTCTATTTCTAGTTTTGCCACCAGGGCCCACATCCCTGTACTTTAACTTGAGAAAGGGTTTAAGGATACCAAATGTTTTGGTAATTTAAAACTACCAAAAAAAAAAAAATAGAAGGAATAAGACCTAGTATTTGATAGCACAACAGAGTGACTATAGCCAATATTAATTTAATTGTACATTTTAAAATAACTAAGAGTATAATTGGATTGTAACACAAAAGATAAATGCTGGAGGGAATGAATACCCGATTTTACATAATGTGATTATTACACATTGCATATCTGTATCAAAACATCTCATGTACCCCATAAATATATACCCCTACTATGTACCCATAAAAATTAAAATAAGGAATTAAAAAAATCACTAGCTGCTACCTGCAGTCACTTGATCTGCATGCTTGAGAGGAGTTGGCTTGATGCTTCTACCCAAAAAAAATTATTTGTGAACACCAATCCCTCCATCCATGTAAATGCATGAACATATTACCTTAACAATTTTAGCTCTTACTGCTTTTCCACCTGCACCTGAGTAGTTAAAGATGTAATTTACAGGAATTTAGGTATTTCCCCTAAGAACTCTTTCTTTCTCTTTTCTGTACTTATCTTAATATCGTTAAGAGATGGCAGCCAAGGGTACAGCTGAGTCTTCTTGGGCTATGATGAAAATGCCAAGTGTAATCTGAGCATGGCCCTGAACTTGGGCTGGTAGCCCTTCTGCCCACTTTATCTACTGGGAACTCTTGGGACACCCTGCAGAAGGAGCTCAGGCTGGAAGCAGAAACAACCCATCTGAGCTAAGAGAAAGAATTTAACCTTTTTAAAGGAAGCCTGTTATGCCTGATAGAATAAACTTAACTTTCCTCACTGAAACTGTCTATCCTTCACATTCCAGGAATCCTTTCTGAAAAATGTATTCCATGCCTTTTTTCAAGAGAATCCAGCCAATCATTTCAGCTCAGACATCTCTCCCATGTAAATGCTGAAGCTATCCTCCAAACCTTTCCTTTTTCTATAGCACTTGCTGCTAAGGATAATTATATGGTTTCTCACCAACAGAATGTAAATTCTCCCAGTGCCCATGAATACATCCTGGTCCAGAGGAAAACAGGTGAGAAATATGTCAAAATAACTTGTAATACAAGCCTTCACATGCATGGCAGGGGAAGGCCTGGTGCCTCCTTTTCTCACAAAATGGGAGAAATAGCACCTAAACCTGCAGGTTTGTTGAGGCTCAAACTGTTTAGAATGGTATTGAACAAACATCTGGCACAGGAAATGCCCATTATAAGTCACCTGTTTCCATTTACGTCTCAATTTCAAATGTGGTGAGACGTGCCACAGTAATTAGTATGGCAGATTACAGGGGCTGATCCCCATCTTTTACTCACAACCCTGTAACTGTTTCTTCTTGATAAAGTAATGATGGTGATAGATAGGGACACTACACACAAACCATTCATGGATTCTCCCCTAAGTCTGTGCAATCGTCCGTGTATGTATTAAATCTAAAAGCAAAAAAAACTAATCAAATAAAATGCTAAAGTGTATTAAAAGTTGGCATAATGCAAATTTTATTTTGATTAGTTTCTGTGACTCCTTTAAATTATCTTAAACCCAGCAACGCTTGCCACTTCCCAAGGTGTAAAAATATGAAGATTAAGGTAAACTGAATGTCGAGGAGTGTAAGAGATGGCAGAACACAGATAAAAACATCCGAAAAGCCTCTGTGGGCAGGTCAAGCTTATGATTCAACAGTTAGAAAACCAAAATTACTTGGACATCCCCTTCTACTTAAAGTGATATACTGGAATTGAAAATATTAACCGTTAGTTTTAGAAACTAAGATTACTTGAAATGAAGTAGGCTCATTCCAGAATGCTTTTTTTTCCTTCCCGAAACAATTACATCAAACTTAGATATCCTAATGTTTATTTTTAGATATACTCCTTAAAGGCATTTATGTTCACCCTTTTCAAGAGGATGAGAAATTTACATTAACTAATAAACTTAACATTGATCTTAAAAACTGGTTTTTGATAAGACTAGTGTGACAGAGGTACTAGTAGAGCAAAAAAGCAGGATTCCAGATTTTATTTTCTAGAAGATTGAAAAAACACACCCGGGACAACATTTCTTTGATCAATAAACTTTCAGGAAATGGAGGAAGCTGTTTTGGGACACATTCAAAGCTAGTTAACTTGAACTTGGAAATAGGGTTTTGACAATGCAACTATGGGAAACAAATCTCTGAACAAATTTTAAATGAAACCTCACCCCCCCCAAACTGTTCAAGTGGCAGACAAAATAAATTACCATAAATTATATGCCAAGACACCTTTTAAAAAACAACAGGAACAACAAAAACCCAGGAGTCTGAGGATTTCCTTAGCTCCTCCAGGAAGTGTGTAACACTGCTTCTGGCCTGCAGGCTGGGGCGGATCGGGGACCTGTCACACGTCAGGATAGTTGCAGTAATACACCGCGGAGCTGGCGTCGGACACCACCGAGGAAATGGCCCCGTGGCTGTCGGGGAGATTCACACCGGAGTCATGCCCCTGGTAGGGGAGGCCCATCTCAGGCTTGCACACGAAGTGCAGATACTGTTCAAATTCCGTGCGGTCCACCTCCCCGAGGAGCTCGGCGGGCGGATTGGGGTCCGTGCCGTCCCGGCAGGGGAGTGCCTCCGGAGGGGGCGACGGCTGTCCGGGGCCCGGGGGGTGGTGCTGGTGCTGGTGTTGCGGCTGCATCTGGAAGCCGCGCCCGCCGCCCGCCCCGGGCGAGCCCATCGCGCCGTAGTACATGTGAAGGGCGCTGGGTGGCGCCAGGAGGCCCGGAATCGAGGGACCCGCGGGCTCTGGGCCGAGTCGGGGGTGCATGGGGCCGGCCGGAGGCTCCGGGGGGCCAGCGTAGTCCGAGACCTGCGCGTAGCTGTAGGTGCCGGACGCCGGGCAGTCCCCGGGCATCGGGGCGGCGAAGAAAGCCGGGTCGGGGTCCACGCCGTCCAGCGGGGACGTGTCGGGCGTGGGCAACGGGTAGCCGTCGAGCGGAGGCGCGCCCAGACTCTGGCAGTCGCGGTAGTGGCCGCCCATGTGCGGAGGCAGCAGCGGCGGGCCGGCGGGGAAGCCCTGCTCGGGGAACTGGAGGCCCAGACCGTCTATGGCCACGCGGCCGCCTTCGGGGCCCAGCGCGGCCGCCTGCGGCTCAGCCAGGCCGTGCAGGAAGCCGCCCTCCACCCGCTTCAGCCGCTTCACCTGCTTGCGCCGCCGCGGCCGGTACTTGTAGTTGGGGTGGTCCTGCATGTGTTGCACGCGCAGCCGCTCGGCCTCCTCCACGAAGGGCCGCTTCTCCGCCAGCGTCAGCGCCTTCCACGACTTGCCTGCACAGTGGAAGGAAGAGGGAGAGGGGCGCAGGGCTTATCGGCTGCGCTCCCGCTCCAGGCCCCGCCTGGCCCCACCCGGACTCACCTCTCCCCTCAGACGTTGAATTGCGCAACCGGGGTGAATTAAAGAGGAAGGTCTGGGACTCCTGAGTCCGAGCCCTTGGGGAACACCTGTCCTCTAAAGGCACCCCTTTCTTTTGGTCTCCTAGAAGCGGCTTTCCGCTCACCCATCACCCGGTCGTTCGAAAAACAGAAATGGACACCTAGCTAGGGAAGGGGTCGAGGGATGGACACAACCGGCCCAGTTCAGGGCCAAGGGTGCTCTGGCGCCGCCCGGAGGTGCCGGGAAGTCGCCTTCCCAGAGCCGTTGGACCCGCGCCCCCGGCCACCTGGGGAATCCGGGAGCCAGAGAGCAAGGCGGAAACCTGCTTTGGAGGGTCAGAGAGCGGGAAACGGGAAGGGAACCCAGAGCGTTAAGAAAGGACGTGGCCGCTACACACCCCTGGTCTTGGGCGTCAGGCTCGCAAAGAACCCTGTTTGGGGCTAAAGAAATCGGCCTAGCGATTCGCGCCAGCGCGCCCGGCCGCCTGGGTCTCCGACTCGGACTCACCCAGCATCTTGCTCAGCTCAGCATTGTGCAGGTCTGGATTCTGCTGCGCCAGCCGCTTGCGCTCGTCCTTAGCCCACACCATGAAAGCGTTCATCGGCCGCCGGATACGGGACTCGCCCTTGGCTCGGCCCGCGGCCCCGGCCGGCGCTCCGCTGCTCGCCGGCGCCTCGCCCTTCACCTTCATGTCCCCGATGGGGCTCAGCGACTCGGCCCAGGGGCAGGGGCCCAGCCCGGCCATCACCGCGGGCAGCGCGCTCCGGGTCTGGCTCTGGTCGTCACTGGCGTATCCCGCATCCGGGCTGCTCATGGCGCTCCAGGCCTGCCCCGCTCCCCTCAACCCTCCGCCGGACGCGCCGCCTCCCCCGACCCGGGGGAGGGGGTGGGGAGTGAGGCACTGAGATGCCCCGAGGGCTGCGCGGGTCTCCCGGCCCGAAGCCGCCGCCCGTGTTCTGGCCTGTCGCGGTCTACAGCGTACCCAGGGCCCCCAGCCGGCCTAGTGACACTGCGGGCGCCCCTGGGCCGCGGGGCCTTTTCTGCACAGATGTGGCCAATGGAGCGGCGAGGGCGGTCCGGTCCCGCGTCGTTAGGCCCACGCCCAGGCCATGTTCCGAGTCCTAAGTCCCAGTCCAACCCCACGCCCGCCCCTTGCCCCTCCCCCGGCCCCGCGCCCAGGGCTACACCTGCCCCCAGGAAAACTAGCCGGAGCTGGGCTCTGGCGCCGCGTCCTCTCCCACCCGGGTTAGGGAGACTCGAAAACCCGTCTGGGAGGGCTGATTGCACCTTGGAATCGACGTACTTGCCCAAGGTCGTTTAGATGAACAAACTGAGCGTCCATTCTATTCTCTTTAAAGCACATCTTTTTGTAGAAGCCGAGGGTGTTTCAGTGGTGGGTAACCTAGTTTACTTCCAAGGAACTGCACGGGCATCTTCTTCAAATGTGTTTTCTCGAATGCGAAAGACACCGTTGATAATAAATTTAAAAATACAATTTTTCCCCCAGAACTCAACTTGCCTGTGTTATATTCAAAATGCTGTGTCCAAGATAAATCCTAATTTTCTAAAGCAAGATTAAATATGGAACGACGTTCTGTATCCAATATTCCATCACTCTGAAGAATAAAGCATTTACTCATGGCAAACCAACCAGTTTTTATGTGTATCTTATTATATACATCATGTGAAGGTATGAAAATGTGTACATGATGTATATAAGATACGCGTAACAAAACTCTTTCTCGTATGTGTTCAGTAACAGGTGAGCCTTAATACTGCTTTCTAAAATGTAAAGACAGCAGCAATATTTGTCTAAATGTCCGAGTTTATTAGGGGGAAGAGAAAAATCTGTTTTAGCTGCAAAGTAACCGTGGTTCTTAGAGTCAGTTTAAAGCGGTTATTCTGGCAGATAATTAGATTTCTATACGTTTGTTTAGACTGGAATGAAATCTGAATGACTATTAAACTTGTGTTTCGATCTGCAAAAAAAAAGTTTTCAGTGGGACTTTTGAAACAAGCCGTTATACAGCACTAAGAAATGACACAGCCTGCCACTGCTATTCCTAGTGCCCTCCAGCAATAGCAAAGGAGTGTATCCTCATAATAACCCTGAGGTAGACTCTATCTTACAGGAAAGGAAACTGAGGCAGAGAAGTTAAGGAACTTGCTGTAGACTACAGCGTTGAGAAGGTGGAATTCACACCCGGCAGTCTGCCTTCAGACTTGCAGCTGTTAATAATCACTAAACCAGGCTATTGTGTTTGTGTATTTGTGTTGGTTTTTGAGGGCAACTAACAGCCATTCCTGCATAATTAGAGATAACTTTGCAAAGAAATCAATATACCAATCTCCAGGACAGATTTTCTTTATTATGAAGGCGTGATAAAAAAGTAGAGCTTACACCTGGAATCTGAGAAGTAAAATGCTGCTGCTTTGAGTGTGATACAACAACAAGACTGTCTGTGCAGTCTTGCTTATTAGTGGCATCCATAAAAATACAAAACTTTTGCAAACTCCTGGCCTTCAGTTTCTCTGGCATTGTTTTTTCTCAAAAGAACTCTTACACAATTGTTTTAAGCCAACTTATCTTTAATTCTGCAAGTATCTGTGAAGCCTTGGCTAGGGGACAAGGTAAGAAAGTGCTTCTAGTTCCTGGGTCTCTAAGATTCAAACAAGAAAAAAAAATTAAATCTGCATAAAGAAATCATAGAGGGGTGTTACTTTTACTTGGTGGTTTTGAAAGCAGTTGATTTTAGACAAATTTAAATGATGATGTACTTTTCTTTTAAAGCTTTATTTTTTCTGAAAAAAATGGGCTTCAGAATAAAGCAAAAGTACATTGCAAACGATTAAATAAGCAACAAAACTATAGGAGGAGAGAGAGCAATCTACAAATTAACCCCGTAGTACCTTGTTTTTTGCTGGGATTTTTTTTTTTTTATCTTTTCTAACTTTTCTGGATAATAAATATTTTTCAAAGATCTCAAAGCAGAATTTTATCTTAACACAAAATCTTTTATGAACTAAGGAGTTTTCCTAGAATAAACATTGAAAATTAAAAACAATGTCCAGTCCAGAATTCATTTTTATCTGTCTAATCTGTTTGACTTAATTCCTTAAAAAACACTACAGGAAATACAATCCAGGTGTGAGTCCAAAAAATGTACATATACAGATTTAGCCCTGTTCACTTTCTTCATCCTCATGCTCTTCCTCACCCAGCTCATTATCGGGAGAGGTGCGCTTGGGAGCCAAGAAGGTGGAGAAAATGATGGGGAATAAAACGTAGGGTTTCCATATTTTATTGATTTATTTACTTATTTATTTATTGAGATGGAGTTTCCCTCTTGTTGCCCAGGCTGGAGTGCAATGGTGCGATCTCGGCTCGCTGCAATCTCCGCCTCCCCGATTCAAGCGATTCTCCTGTCTCAGCCTCCCGAGTCGCTGGGATTACAGACGCATGTGCCACCACACCCAGCTAATTTTTGTATTTTTAGTAGAGACAGGTTTCACCATATTGGTCAGGCTAGTCTCAAACTCCTGATCTCAGGTGATCCGCCCGCCTTGGCCTCCCAAAGTGCTGGGATTACAGGCGTGAGCCACCGCGCCCGGCCGAGTTTCCCTATTTTTATTTGCCCTTGTTCCTGGGGACTGATCTTGGTCTGGTAAGAGAAATCAGGTGAAAGTACACAATCATAGATTGGAGTAGGAGCTTCAGATTTTGGCGCCCCTCCCCCTACTTTTTATAACACCCTCAATGAGATCATAAATTCACGGTTTACAAATTTACAGGGGAGGAATTGTGGTGGCTTTCCAAGACCAGTCCCTTTTACATACTGTGACCTAGTTAGATCTCATTTCTTCTGATCATTCTCTTGTCATATATTTTCGGGGGGCAGTGTGGAGGGCGGCGACGTCGCTGACCCGCGCGCGGTGTGTGGAGCCTTCTATTTCAGTCTCTTCACTTTAATACGTGGTGCCCCGGGACGTTATCAGAGCCAGCCACAAATGCCACATGTAAAGCAGCAAACATCCGGAGTGGCTTCCTGCAAAGCCTTGCTTTTCTCAACACGAGAGATTTACGCAGGGGGTTGGGGGAAACAAGTTTCACAAGTAAGAGACGAGTACACCGCTCGCATAGCCGGTCGGGTGCGTTAGCACCGCACGGTCCAGGGTCGCAGGGCCCCTGGCTACTAATTGCGCTCACGTCCCCGGGTCCTTGGGCCGGACCCGAGGCTCGAAAGGCTGGGCAAGGAAGCGACTAGCGCACCAAGAAGCTGTGCCCGTTGCCAGTTGGGGCCTTTGGTCAGCGGGCGCAGAAATTAACTCGGGTAGGTGGCGAACCGTGGGGCTGACCTGGAGGAATCAGAGCCACGCTTATCCGTGGGCCCCTGAGTGACCAGGCAAAGGCTGGGTGATTTCCGGCAGGCTTTTGTGTTTTCGATGCTGGGAAAGCAGAAGCTGGAGGAAGGACACTCAAGTCGATCGGGAAGGACCCGTGGGCACCTAGGCAGATCCGGGTTGGCGCTGCAGAGCAAGTCTGTGGGGGCGGGGGAGGTGAGTGCGCACCGCAAACCCTGGGAAAACTCCAGGCTCCCCGTGGATGACTAGACAATGGTATCCCTGAACAAAGAACAACAATAAGGCCTTTGCATTTATAAATGGTGCGCGGGCGGCTGCCTCCCGGAGGCCAGTACGAGGTGGCGCGCGGCGGCGGAGCGCGGCCGAGGGTCCCGCACCTCTCAGGTAGGGCTGCGCAGCCGGACGCCGCCGATTCGCACCTCGCGCCCCGGCGCCGTCTAGGCGGCGGTGCCGCGCCCCTTGATACCTTCAACGTCTCCTCCTTGTCCCCGGGCCAGTCCCCCGTGGGTCCGGGATGGAGGTCGAAGGTCGCGGGCGGGAGGGGAGGGGTGGGGGGAAGGAGTGGCCCGGAAAATCGCGGCCACCGGCTGTGCCGCCGCGCGCCCCCTGTCTTGGAGGCCCGCACCAGGTCGGAGCCCTGCAGATGCTGCAGTGCGGTCCGACCTAGCCCCTGCCGTGCTCCTCTGCTGCGCCGGCCTCTCCCCGTGAGGACTGAAAAAAAGGGCGACAGCGAGGGGGGATTTGGGGACGCGCGTTCCCCCCGAGGACGGGAGCATACATTTTACTTGGACGCCTTCTCCCACTCCCTCCACGCGCATCCCTCCCTGGTTCCGCGGTGTCCCCTCGAGGCTGCCCCCCAACCCCGCCCTGGCAGCGGGCGACTCCTAGACCGTGTCCCCGTTCCCGCTTGGCCCCGCCTGGGACTTGCACAGGCGAAGCAGGAAATGCGCTGTTCCTGGTCCACTTCCCTCTTCAGAAACTCATCCGTGGAGTGTTTCTTAGATCTCCCCACCTCCAACTGTGGCCCCGGGTTGAGGTGTGTGGGCTACTTCCCTTTATTGCCTGGGCTGTGGAACCTCAGACTCCAAGGGGAGGTGGCGTTGGGAATGAGGGAGAGGGTCCTGTTCCTCACCCAGGACTCGTCACATACACGGTACTGTCTTGCTCACCCCTTTCAGATCTGCCCCTCAGCCTTGAAAGGGATTTCAATAGCCGCAGAGCTTCTATGCACCCGGTGCTGCAGCTGAACTCCTACTCCCGCTTTCCCCATCCACACCCTAGGAGACGGCAGGGCTTTCCTTGGAGACCTGTGTCCTCACCTGACCAGACAGCCTTATCAGCAGCGTGCCCACTGTGCGCAGAGCACTTCCACTCCCACCCGAAGGAGAATGGACGCGGTCCCTGCCTTGGAGGAATGTACCGTGCTGTGTCATTAGTCTTCCTCCCTGATTCATTAACTTCCAGCTGGGTGTTCTAGGTATGGTCTTCTGTAATAATTTGTTCCTGGCATGTAAAGGTGATGCTGACATCAGTAGGTCAAGCGCTTTGAGATTTTTTTTTTTTTCTAGTAGAGATAATAGGTTTCCTTTCCACCCTGAAAACTCTGGCTTGCCAAGTTTCCCTAGTAAGCAGGGCTGGATTGTGCCAGATGGTTAGGGCAAGGTGTGCATTCTGTTATCATGGAAGTGATCAAAGTTAAATAGGTCATAGGACAGGCCACTTCTGACAACACTCATTACCCACTGTTTCGTACAACTTTAGCCACACACATACCAGATTTTGAAAGGGTATCTGAGTTGGCTTCCAAAGTTTCTGAACAGAAGAGAAAATGTTAGGGATCATTGCTAGATTCCTTTGCAGTTAGTATTTGGTTAACCTGTTAACTAAATTTTCTTCTCTGTCCACTTTTTGGACCTTGCTAAAACTTTGTCAATACTCTTTAATAACAACACAGGGTCTTTGGTACGTTTCATCTTTATATCCTGAGAGCACACGCAATTCACTGGTCTTCAATATATTCTTCAGTATACCGTTACAGCTGTCATGGTTGGAGTCCTAAGGTCATCTCCCTACAAGGCAAGGCACTGAGAGTGACCTCTGTAGACCTTAGCAAAGGCACTGAGAATGACCTCTGTAGACCTTAGCAAAGACTGTTCTCATCTCAGACACATCTGTGTAGGCCTGTGGTCATCTGACTTCAGGTCTGTCATATTCTTTTTCTCATTCACCAGGAGTTTAGTCTCCAGACATTAATTAAGCATCTGAAATACCACCTTTTTTGGGGATTAAGTCAAATTCTGTTTCTTTTCTGAACTGATTCCACTTGGAGCTCCAGGCCAAGAATGTACATGGATAATTTCGCATGTGGATATAATGCAAAAGCAAATGTCTATATTTGTAAAATTTTTCGAAACTGATCTTTAGTATTAACATCTTCATAATGGTGGAGGACAGTTTACAAAGCAGTTTCACTAACTCCTCTGACCCTCCTGACAGCTCTGGAGGTAGACAGTGCAGCCTTTGTTATTAGCGTCATTTTTCAGAAGAGGAGATTAAGATTGAGAAAGGACAGATGATTTGCTCAAAAGCACACGACAAGAGTGCTTGGATCATCTATCTGCCCTTGCTGCTATCAGTAGTGGGTCTTCAGGAGTTGGAGGCTGCAATGAGCCATGTCTGTATCACTGCACTCCAGCCTGGGCAAGAGAGCAAGATCTTGTCTCTAAAAAAACAAAACAAAACATTAGTGGGTCTTGTTTTGAATTTCTTTTCATGCCATGTCTACAGCCAATAAGGAACCTAATGGAATGCGCAGGGACAAAATAAAGACAGTGGATAGACAGAGATGGAGTAAGGACCCTTGGCACAGAAACTTCCAGTGTGATCTCTAACTAGGTCCTGATAATTTTTAAATATTAGAGATGTAGTGCTGTAAGAGGAAAGCATTTTCATTTAGAAGATCTATAACTTGATATTTTTATTAGATCATATATTCTAAGCCCTAGATAACATTCCATTTATTTTAACTATTATTTTATACAAACAAATTCTGATTCAGCTGAAAAAACGAGAGAACAGTTCAGAGTTAAATGGGAATAAAGCTCATGTGTAAGGAAGTTGAGGTTCTCAAACTTTTGCCCCTCTACTTCATGCTCATTCAGATGGAAAGCAACTTAATTATACTGAATTGTGGTTTTGTTGCCTGTTTAAGGTATAAGCTGTTAGCCTACTCTAGACCCACTGCAGACCCAGTCTTAAAGACATAAAAACATACAGCAGGTAGGTGAAGTAAATGCTCTCCATTCTTCCTGTTGTTTGGAAGAGAAATGGATGGCAAATATTATCAATTCTGTTTTACAAAGTGAAAAAATAAGGTACAGAACAATTGGGTAATTTGCTTAATGCTTTCAAATCAGCCTAAGAGACAAGAGAGTAATTTGTTCATTTAATCCACAAATAATTATCCAACAACTGTGAATCTGAGGCTTAGCACAGCATGACACATTGGTTATGAACACATATTTGGAGTTTAACTGCTTGGGCTGGAATTCTAGTTCTACAGTTTACCAGTGGTGTATTGCTTGGACACGTTGCTTAATCTTCTTTATACCTCATCTGTGAACTGGAGGATGGTAAGAGTAATGACCTCAGGGAGTTTTATGAGGATGAAATGCATTAATTATTCATAAACTACTTATAATAGGGCCAGGCACATAGTAAGTTCCACACAGGTATTTAATAAATAAAATAAAATTAAATAAATGCATGTTAGCTTATGAAAACATTGTGAGAAAAAATAAAGCTACCACAGTGTTGAGGATACATGCATTATAGCAACTAGATGAAATGTATAATATTATGTGTTAACATCTATGATAGCTAGTAACAACATTGTTATACTTTAATCAAAATTGTCTTACACTAGCAAAACTTTCAGAGATTTCTCTATAAATTATTGTTCATTTTCTAGCTATATTTGAATGTGAACATTTTTACTCTGGTGGTAAAAGAAGTCTTTGTTTTGTGAATGTCAACCTCCTAAAATCCTGTTACAACCGGCAAGCAAAAATACAATTGCAAAGCATTCAATATTCTATTAGTATATCTTTGCAATGCAAAGAGATGCCTTGCAAATGAGTATTTACATGGGTAGGCCTAAATTCTTCTCCCAAAGACTTGCAGAGGCAGAGCACAATCTCAGTAAGTGTGCCTGTTATACGAGTATTTTAAAGGAAGAATAACGCACAAATGTATTAACCTAGGCTAGATCTTTTCTGTGTTGTAGAGTGAAAAGACTCTAAATTCTAGTCTTGGTTGTTCAATAACTTGCTACCAGGTAAATTGCAAGTCCTCACCCTCAATTTTCCCAAAAAAAGAAGGGGAGAATGTCAGATCTTTGTCAGATAAAGAAGTGAAAAAAATGACCACAGACACTTTTGTAAAGTAAAAGTGCTGAGTAAAACTGTGTGTGCCTGTGTGTGTATGTGTGTGTGTGTGTGTCTAAGGATATAACGATTTAGAGAAAATTTTCTGTACAGAAAAAAATAGCACATTGAGATAAAACGCAAGTCAGGGACTGTAAAGAAGATTATACTGCTTTGGGCAAAAATGGAATGCTATTTTTTTATAGAGAAAACCCTTTTTAAAATTATTTAAAATTAATTATTGCACAGAGGGTCCCACCTTTGATCCAGGGGAAAGCAGATTCTACTTTTATGAGGAATGACTATGGATTTACTGGGTTTCCATTATGTTAGTAAAGCTAATCGATTATTTCAGTGGCTAATCTAAAAGTAGAATTTGGGAATTTGGACAGAGAATAGACAACTCTTTCTTTTTGACATTTTCTGGTTATATAACATTTTTACAGGGGCTAAAAAGGACTATATAACCCACCCCCTTCCTTCCAAGTTCCAGAATTCCTAGAGAGAGTATTGAAACATGGAAATATCTTCCATATGAAATATTACATATTCCACTAAAAATGAAAGTGTTTGTTACTTTTACCACTGTATAAATACACAGATATTCTTTTAAAATCACTTATTTTGAAATAATGTCAAACTTGCAGAGAAGTTCCAAAAATAACACAAAGAACTGTATCACCTTTTCTGAGACTGCTGTGTTAGCTTTCTTTTTTTTTGAGACAGAGTCTGACTGTCACCCAGGCTGGAGTACAGTGGCACAATCTGGGCTCATTGCAACCTCCGCCTGTCAGGTTCACTCGATTCTCTTGCCTCAGCCTCCTGAGTAGCCGGGATTACAGGTGTGCACCACCACACCTGGCTAATTGTTATATTTTTAGTAGAGATGGGTTTTCACCATGTTGGCCAGGCTGGTCTCGAACTCCTGACCTCAAGTGATCCACCTGCCTCAACCTCCCAAAGTGCTGGGATTACAGGCGTGAGCCACTGCGCCTCACCAGCATTTTATCTTTTGCTCCATCTCTATCTAAATAAAGATAAACATTTTCCCACATTTGTCCCATCTCATTCTTCTTTGCTAAATATACATACATAGAACAATAGAAATATAATATACATTAGTATATAATAAATATATTAATTATAGATACTATATAAATATGTAATATGGATATATTGTTACATATTCTATATTAAATCATATGCATATATGCATGCCATTAGTCTTTTTCTGACCCATTTGAGAGCAAGCTGTGGCACAATGTCTCATCACTTACTCCAAATACTCCAGTGTATATTCCCCTAAAATGTGGACACTCTCCCCAAAACCATCAAATACCATACAAATTAGGAAATTGACATTACTGCCATACATCACTACCATCTAAGCCACATACTCAATTCAAATTTTGCAAGCTGCTTCAGTAATGCCTCTTTTCTCTTTCTGGCCCAACATCCAATTCAGGATCATGTTACATTTATTTATCAAAGGTCTTCAATATTTTTCTGTCTATTTTATAACGTTTATAGTTTTTTTTTATTTTTTGTTATTACACTTTAGATTTTAGGGTACATGTGCACAATGTGCAGGTTTGTTACATATGTATCCACGTGCCATGTTGTTTTGCTGCACCCATTAACTCATCATTTAGCATTAGGTATATCTCCTAATGCTGTCCCTCTCCCCTCCCCACACCCCACAACAGTCCCCAGAATGTGATGTTCCCCTTCCTGTGTCCATGAGTTCTCATTGTTCAATTCCCACCTATGAGTGAGAACACGTGGTGTTTGGTTTTTTGTCTTTGCGATAGTTTACTGAGAATGATGTTTTCCAGTTTCATCCATGTCCCTACAAAGGACATGAACTCATCATTTTTTATGGCTGCATAGTATTCCATGGTGTATATGCACCACATTTTCTTAATCCAGTCTATCGTTGTTGGACATTTGGGTTGGTTCCAACTCTTTGCTATTGGAATAGTGCCGCAATAAACATACGTGTGCATGTGTCTTTATAGCAGCATGATTTATAGTCCTTTGGGTATATACCCAGTAATGGGATGGCTGGGTCAAATGGTATTTCTAGTTCTAGATCCCTGAGGAATCGCCCCACTGACTTCCACAATGGTTGAACTAGTTTACAGTCCCACCAACAGTGTAAAAGTGTTCCTATTTCTCCACATCCTCTCCAGCACCTGTTGTTTCCTGACTTTTTAATGATAGCCATTCTAACTGGTGTGAGATGGTATCTCACTGTGGTTTTGATTTGTATTTCTCTGATGGCCAGTGATGATGAGCATTTTTTCAAGTGTTTTTTGGCTGCATAAATGTCTTCTTTTGAGAAGTGTCTGTTCATGTCCTTTGCCCACTTTTTGATGGGGTTGTTTGTTTTTTTCTTGTAAATTTGTTTGAGTTCATTGTAGATTCTGGATATTAGCCCTTTGTCGGATGAGTAGGTTGCAAAAATTTTCTCCCATTCTGTAGGTTGCCTGTTCACTCTGATGGTAGTTTCTTTTGCTGTGCAGAATCTCTTTAGTTTAATTAGATCCCATTTGTCAATTTTGGCTTTTGTTGCCATTGCTTTTGGTGTTTTAGACGTGAAGTCCTTGCCCACGCCTGTGTCCTGAATGGCACAGACAAACAGAGAGCCAAATCATGAGTGAACTCCCATTCACAATTGCTTCAAAGAGAATAAAATATCTAGGAATCCAACTTACAAGGGATGTGAAGGACCTCTTCAAGGAGAACTACAAACCACTGCTCAATGAAATAAAAGAGGATACAAACAAATGGAAGAACATTCCATGCTCATGGGTTGGAAGAATCAATATCGTGAAAATGGCCATACTGCCCAAGGTAATTTATAGATTCAATGCTATCCCCATCAAGCTACCAATGACTTTCTTCACAGAATTGGAAAAAACTACTTTAAAGTTCATATGGAACCAAAAAAGAGCCCGCATTGCCAAGTCAATCCTAAGCCAAAAGAACAAAGCTGGAGGCATCAGGCTACCTGACTTTAAACCATACTACAAGGCTACAGTAACCAAAACAGCATGGTACTGGTACCACAACAGAGACATAGATCAATGGAACAGAACAGAGTCCTCAGAAATGATGCCGCATATCTACAACTATCTGATCTTTGACAAACCTGACAAAAACAAGAAATGGGGAAAGGATTCCCTATTTAATAAATGGTGCTGGGAAAACTGGCTAGCCATATGTAGAAAGCTGAAACTGGATCCCTTCCTTACACCTTATACAAAAATTAATTCAAGATGGATTAAAGACTTAAATGTTAGACCTAAAACCATTAAAATCCTACCTTTATAGTTTTAAAGAGTGCAGGCCTTTCATGCCAAGGATGTCCCACACCCTGGTCTGTCTATGTTGACTCATATGTTCTTTGTAGGAAAATCGTTGATATGGTGGTGTGCTCCCATCAGGGTATGACAAGGAAGGCCGTCAGATGTCTTGTCATCACTAGTGATGCTAATCTGATCACTTCATCAAGTTGGTGTCTACCCAGCTTCTCTACCTTCAGGTCACTATTTTTCCCCTTTGTAATAGAGAATTTTGTGTGCGTGTTTGTGTTGAGAACTCTGACAATGAAATGGCGTGTATTCCTTCTAGTGTAAGGAAGTTATCCCTTCTTTTATTTGTTTGTTTATTTGATCTCTGTGGATTCCTTTTTCTTTCTTTTTTTTTTTTTTTTTTTTGAGACGGAGTTTCACTCTTGTCACCTAGGCTGGAGTGCAACGGCACATCCTTGGCTCACTGCAACCTCTGCCTCCCAGTTTCAAGTGATTCTCCTGCCTCAGCCTCCCAAGTAGCTGGGATTACAGGTGCCCACCATCACACCCAGCTAAAATTTTTGTATTTTTGGTAGAGACGGGTTTTCACCATGTTGGCCAGGCTGGTCTCGAACTCCTGGCCTCAGGTGTTCGCCCACCTCAGCCTCCCAAAGTGCTGGGATTACAGGCATGATTACACCGCGCCTGGCCGATTGATTCTCTTTTTATTCCCTAGTTTGTATCAATAGTTTGGGTGCTGCCGTTGCCACAGATTTGGCCAGTGAGGTGCCTTTCAAGCTAGCTCTTGTATATTTCTGGTATGTCCTTATAACCCTTTGACCATTTTCATACTTTTTAGCACAACACGATATTCCAGGCTCATTTTGAATTTTCCCTTCATTTAGCCCTAGATCCAGGCATTTCCCTAAGGATCAGGAGCATCTTTTTGTGGAGGATAGCATTTAGAAGTGGAAATCTGGGTTCTCATCAGTACTGTAGTGTCCCTGCTTCCAGGCACCCTCAAAAGACAGAGCTAGGAAATAATATATGTTCATGTATATATACGTGTGTGTCCACAAACACACATATCTATAACTATTTCTAAATCTACCTCTGTGTGTGTGTGTATATATATATATCTTGTGTTAGTCTCCAATTCCAATCCAACATCTTAGGGTTCTTTCTAGACTGCTCCTTTGCTGTATTTGTAAATCTCTTTTCCCACAGTGAGAAACCTGGCTCCTGTTTCTCTCCATATGTGCACGTATGTGCTCACTATAATCAGGTTCCCGGCCACACCACTGCCCGCTCCCAGCCCCCATTTTTTTGGCTTCCAGGCGTGCCAGTGCCTCTGTGCAGGCTTTGCCCAGCACCCTGCTTCCTCCATGCCCCAAAGCGACAGAAAGAATTACTTGTTTAAATCTATTTAAAAATTATTTTAAGTATCGAGTGTGACCATAAACTCTAAGCTAGTTGATGTTTTCGTCTTCACTCCCTCTACCTGCTGGCGCGTTCCTCAGGCATCAGTTAAAAACAAAATTACAAGGCACAATTTTTGTTTGTCTTGGATGCAGTCACTCATCGTTTTAAAACTGTAAGATTGTACCATTAAGAACTAAAATATTGGTGGTGTGTGCCTGTAGTCCCAGCTACTTGGGAGGCTGAGGCACGAGAATACCTTGAACCGGGGAGGTGGAGGTTGCAGTGAGCCGAGATCACGCCACTGCACTCCAGCCTGAGCAACAAAGCAAGACTCTGTCTCAAAAAACAAAAAAACAAAACAAACCAAAAAATATTCTTTGCGCCTTGGGCTTTTAGTCATGGCTAAAGCAAAACTAGGATTTCTTTTCTTAAAAACCATAAGGAGGCCGGGCGCGGTGGCTCACTCCTGTAATCCCAGCACTTTGGGAGGCCGAGGTGGGCAGATCACGAGGTCAGGAGTTCGAGACCAGCCTCGCCAACATGGTGAAACCCCCATCTCTACTAAAAATACAAAAATTAGCCGGGTGTGGTGGCAGATACCTGTAGTTCCAGCTACTCAGGAGGCTGAGGCAGCAGAATCACTTGAACCTGGGAGTTGGAGGTTGCAGTGAGCCAAGATTGTGCGACTGCACTCCAGCCTGGGCGACAGAGCAAGATTTCATCTCAAAAACAAAACAAAACAAAAAAACCCTAAGGAAGAAAGAGGAGTAAGCATTAAATAGTATTTTCCAGATGTGTTAATAAAATATGTGGCAGCTTTGAGGAAATACTTCATAAATATATTGCCTTTCCCCACTGTCAGCCACACCCACACACACATTACTCTCCATGATTGTAGATGAAGAAAATAATGCATAACAAGCCAGATTGCATGACTTGCCCCAAGTGCAGAGGTTGGCCAATCTAATTTATACTGCTTCTTTGCATGATCGAATTCCCATGAGTCATTTCCATCTTCAGTGTGAGAGGGAAAGTTCAGTGGAACTACATTAAAATGAAGATCAACCCCTCTGTCTCCAAAGCAGGCTCAGTGACTCTCTAAACTCTGCAACCCTGGTGTGGTGCTTTCTCTTAGAGAGCTCAGGAGCGGCACTGCTGGCAGCCGCAGGAAACCTGACAGTGCACAGGTACAAGTTTAGCTACGGGCCAAGCACGGTGGCTCATGCCTATAGTCCCAGCACGTTGGGAGGCAGAAGAGGGAGGATTGCTTGAGACTAGGAGCTCGAGACCAGCCTGGGCAACATAGTGAGTGCCTGTCTCTACAATTTTTTTTTTTTATTATCCAGGCGTGGTGGTGCACACTTGTAGTCCCAGCTACTCGAGAGGCTGAGGTGGAAGGATCACTTGAGCCCAGGAGGTTAAGGCTGCAGTGAGTCATGATTGCACCACTGCACCCCAGCCTGGGCAACAGAGTGAGACCCTGCCTCAAAAAACAAAACAAACAAACAGATACTCCAAAAGTTTAGCTGCAGCGGATGACCTAGGGCACGTAAACAGGCTCTTCTCTTCTTGGCAAATCTTTTCTCCCTTTCCAGGACTAAAGGAGGAAAATCTGACAGGGTCGTGTCTACGGAAAAGGTGATGATACGACATCCCAGAGCCAGAAGGGGCAGCCTCTGGTTAAGCAAAGACTCTGAGCATGAATGATTTAACAAATAGCAATCATACATATATGTACTAACTGGTTTGGTCATTGTATGTAGTGTGATCCACAAATATCTAACATGTCAACTCAGTTTTAGGGTGGTGGTTTGAATTGAAGCTTTAACTCTTGAGCAGTCTAAGTCTTCAACAGCTGGAAGGCCTATGCTAATTTGATTTTGCCAGTACATATTTTATGCTGTTTAACACATGAATCATAGTGGCATATTTATAAAGATGGTTAACTTATAGCCACTTTTTAACCTTTTGCCTAGCATTTGATTTAGGTACATTTTATTAGTGAATGCTCCTTGCACTTTCTTGTGCACATGCATAACATCACAATCATCAATTTTGATTTAATCCTATGTAAATATCCTATCTCTGCTGGTGACCTACAAGGTCCCATATGAACTGGTTCTTTCTTTTTTTTTTTTTTTGAGACGGAGTCTTGCTCTGTCTCCCAGGCTGGAGTGCAGCACGATCTTGACTCACTGCAACCTCCGCCTTCCAGGTTCAAGCAGTTCTCCTTCCTCAGGCTCCCAAGTAGCTGGGATTACAGGCACCCACCACCATGCCCATCTAATTTTTTTTCTTTTGAGATGTAGTCTCACTCTGTTGCCCAGGCTGGAGTGCAGTGGCACGATCTCGGCTCACCGCAACCTCCACCTCCTGGGTTCAAGTGATTCTCCTGCCTCAGCCTCCCAAGTAGCTGGTATTACAGGCATTTGCCACCAAGCCTGGCTAATTTTGTATTTTTAGTAGAGACAGAGTTTCACTCTGTTGGTCAGGCTGGTCTTGAACTCCTGACCTCAAGTGATCCACCTGCCTCGGCCTCCCAAAGTGCTGGGATTACAGGCATGAGCAACTGCGCCCGGACAAAGTAGCTCATTCCTATCCTTCTGCTCCCATCCCTGGTGACTCTGCCTTCATCACAGTGTTCTAGTCAACTGGCTTCTGGCCATTCCCAGAACATGCCAAGCTCCTTTTTGCTTGAAACTCATGTTCTCTTGCCTCTGCCTGGAGCTACAGTCCCCTCATTCAGCGACACCTACTCAGAGAGACATCCTACCTAGAATCGTTACTGTCCCCCACCTGCTCCACAAACTTGTGACACACTCTTCTCTGCTTTATAATTTTTTAAAGCACTCATTACTAGCAATCATTATATTCTATATGTATTTGTATTGTCTACCCCCTGCCCATTAGAATGGTAACTCCCTGGGGTGTTACCTGTGTTGTTCATTGCTGTACCCAGCCCCCCATGCCCAGAACTGCTGGCGACTGGCCCACCATGGGAACTCCACAAGATTGTTGAATGAATGAAAGATCACCTGAGACTGAGCCTTACTGAAGGATTTCTTTAAAGCCCACAGAGGGACCAAAGCTGGGCAAGCATTTGACTCTTGGTTAGTCCTTGACCACACATTTTCACGTCTCCTCTTGTTCTTTAAAACACTCTTGCCCCTTAGAGCTTTTATTGAAGCCTCATTATGTCACTTTAAGAGGAGGAATGTCCCCTTCAGGGGACCCCTATGGACATGTATTTCATTAACAGAGCATTATCTCACAGAGCAAGCAGGAACTTCCAAAAGAAGGGTGATGGTTATAAGAGCCTCTAAATAATTTTGACTGATTAGGTATCTTAATCCAGTTGCCGGTTAATTGTGTTTGTTTGTGATTAACAATATGATTTTCACCTGCTCCCCCTCGGCAGTCTCCCCTGTGTTTGGAGAAAGCCAATCTCCCTGCCCACTGCATATCTGCTGTGAGCTCTTTGAAGGTGTTTGCTGAGGAGATGAGACCACAGCTATCACCTGGAGCCAGGAGTTGGGAAGAAGGAATTCCTGCCAAGCCACCTGCAGATTGACTCAGAAAGTTCCTTACGCCCAAGTCAAACAACAGGAGATCTGAAGACAGGGCTCCATCCCCACCCCTCACCCCTCACTCGTGTCACTCTTTCTATGGAGAAAAATAACTCAGTCATTGAAATGCCCATCAAAATTCAGTGTTCTCACAGATTACCTGTGGAGAGGAATCAGGTTTTTCCTTTATTTCCAATCTGTCACACAGTAGTACTTTTAACATACATTAAAAATAAATCACTAGAATAATAAAATAAAGGCATACAAAATACACATTTTTTTATTCTAGATTTCAGCAGGTGTCAGATTCCTCTCAAATTGCTCCCAAATTCCCAACCTGCTTACTTGCAGTTTCTGTACTTCCCCTGCAGGTGGGATACAAACAGTTCACAGGGGGCCTTAAAACAGCAGCCCTTTTTTTTTATTTTTTTCCAATTTTATGTTACTGGTTCTTATTTTTAAAAAAGGAAAAATAATGAGACCTCAAACTGATTATAAAAGTGAAATTAGATAAAAACTTCTATCACTCGTAAGCACCAGATGAACACAATGCCGTATATTGACTGCATTCACCATTGCACAGCTAGGTTATTTGCTTGGCAATTCGGATCCAGGGGCCTTGGTGAGTGGAGACGTGAATGCCTTCAACTTCACTGCTGGGATTTAGTGTAGGTGCAGACTGAGTGAAAGGACTGAAAAGCAAACTATGCAGTGATGAGGAAAGGGGGAAGTGGAGTTTTCAGGTTAACTTAACCTTCCAGTGACCTGCTTCTCAATCACAGATTTGAATTCTTTCTTCTGCTGCCAAATATTTAAACCTATTTTATTAACCATAGCTACTCCTACCCATCGAATATTTCTTTTTCTGTTTTACTGATGGAGAAATAGAAGTGAAGTTTCTAATAGTCAATGCAGGGGATCTGGTGGCAGAAGCCCAAGCTAAGGGGTTTAGTTCTTTACCCTCTTTAGAGTGGGCGTCCCCTCGGCTGTGCCCGCTGTTCCACCTGTGAGATGCGACAGGCCTGCTCCATACCTGGGAGGTGCCATTTGGCTTTCTAATGGGATCAGCGTTTTCGTCCAAACTCTCCTCACCTAGATATTTCAAGTCATGCCTTCCACCCTATCCTCCAACTCACTGTAACTTCTAACTTTATAAATACACTTGGAGTCCCTTAAATTCCCATCTTCCTTTTGTTTCCACCACACGCAGCCAACAAAGAGCTATAGTTGCAAGTTCCCATATGTGAAAAATTGTAATATATGAAACATTGATTGCTTTGTACTACTTATTACCATACTAAAGCCTTTGTTCAGACAGAGGACTTAAAATTATTATTTGATGTGCCATTGTATTTTCCAGGCAGACACTTGAACTGTTTATCCACAGTTCCTTTCATTCTAAATTGCAAATAGCTGTACTCTCGAAGATGCTTAAATTGGGTAGCCATATTCCTTGCGTGTTACATTTCTTTATAAATAACTTTTTTGAATTCAAATTATCTTATTTTATTATTTTATGTATCTGTACATTTTCTCTAACCCAGGCATCCACAAACATCTTCAAGTCTTTTAGAGCGAGAACTTTCTGTATGGAGGAGATCCAAAATTGTGAAAAGATCAAAATTGCTATAGTACAGAATAGTACACAAAACGGGAAAATTATTTCTTTTGTAGATTTATTTTCAGGTATAATAGACTTGCACAATATATTTAAAATGGTATGTAGCTTCATAAGAAAAAAGTTGTTACAATAGTTGTCACTGCTTTCTAAAGGACAAGAATGTGGAAAAATTATTGTTTTACAAAATAAAATAATAATGACAGTGTGTACAGTACTTTTATATGCATATGTCAATTTCATCATCAAAATAACCCTACCAGTTAGATATTTTTACTCTTTTCATTTTTTTTTCTACAAGAGAAAATGAGGTTCAAAAGGATGAAATGGCTCCCCCAGGGTCACACAAGAGGAAGAATTGAAACTTCTCATTCCACAGATTATGCCCTCTGTGTCCCAAACTGCTAACATGGTTTTACACATGTAAAGAGGGAAATTAATAGCCATTGTAGTATTTATCCAATGCTCGAAGGACTCCAGTTCACTTTTTGTTTTTTTTTGAGACAAAGTCTCGTTCTGTCACCCATGCTGGAGTGCAGTGGCGCAATCTCGGCTCACTGCAACCTCCACCTCCTGGGTTCAAGTGATTCTCCTGCTTCAGCCTCCTGAGTGGCTGGGATTACCGGCACCTGCCACCATACCCAGCTAATTTTTGTATTTTCAGTAGAGATGGTGTCTCACCATGTTGGCCAGGCTGGTCTCAAACTCCTGACTTCAAGTGATCCACCTACCTCGGCCTTCCAAAGTGCTGGGATTATAGGCATGAGCCACTGCACCCAGCTCAGTTGACCTTGATTACTAAGAGCACTCTGGCTTGGTTCAAAGACAGTAGAACATGCTACTTATTAAATATTTTAGTGAGGATACTTTCTATGTCCATAAACTAGGTGTCAATAATGAATATAGTAACCCAGAGCATCCTAAATTTAGCTGATAAACTCCTAAAGGAGTGTCCTTCAAAGAGTTTTCCAAACTTTTTTTGACAGAGATTCTCCTCAGAGGATCTGCAGGGAACCCTGGGTATCTGTATTCAAGCACCCCAAGCTTGAATACAGATTACATTATGTTCCCTAGCCAAGACTGGGATGCAATGCTTTAATATATTCAAAGTGGTAAAAGGTTAATGATATTCCGTAGAACTGTTGCAACATAGATTAAAACTATAATTATGCTAAGCTTAAATTCAAGGTGCCTGAGTACTATTATTCCTAAAAAGTCAACAACAACAACTACCTTAGGTTCTTAGTCCCCTCATTATTTGTAAATAATAAAACTTCTAAGGAAAGGATCCCCTTAACTTCATCTTATTACTTTTTTCCATAAGAGAGCTAGAGCCTTGATAATCTTTAATGTCAGAAGGAAAAAAAAATTATGACTCGAAGCTTTGTTGAGTACATGTTCTTTTGTGATTCCAATAGTGTCTTACTCCCAGAAAGAATTAATGTTTTGTGTCTTCCATAGCTATTTTGTCATGATTTTGCTGACGGAGTTCAGGTCACAGTGTAGATCATCTTGTTAAAACTGACCACCTTGTTTTATTCTTCTTTATACTACTCCTTACCTCTTTGTACAACTTTTTGACACAAATTATTAGGTGCTTAATAAATACTAATTGGTTGTAATCCCAGTTGATTAAGAATGATGGAAAAGGACTTGGTATCCCTATGAGTTTATTTATTTATTTATTTATTTTTTTGAGACAGAGTTTTACTCTTGTCACCCAGGCTGGAGTGCAATGGTGCAATCTTGGCTCACTGCAACCTCCGCCTCCCGGGTTCAATTAATTCTCCTGCCTCAACCTCCTGAGTAGCTTGGATTACAGGCGCTCACCACCAGGCCTGGCTAATTTTTGTATTTTTAGTAGAGACGGGGTTTCACCATCTTGGCCAGGCTGGTCTCGAACTCCTGACCTCAAGTGATCCCCTGCCTCGGCCTCCAAAAGTGCTGGGATTACAGGCGTGAGCCACGGCACCCAGCCCTATGACCTTCTTAAGCCCTGTTTCCTATGTGTTCATTTTGATTGCGAGAATCTTGAGTTTTCTTGTATGGTCTTCTGTCACTTAACAATGGGGATGTGTTCCGAGAAATGCTTCCTTAGGCGATTTGGTCTTTGTGAAAACATCTTACAGTGCACTTACACAAACCTAGATGGTGTCACCTACTACACACCTAGTCTATGTGGTATAACCTATTGCTCCTGGCCGCCTAGCATGTTACTGTACTGAATACTGTAGGCAATTATAATGCAGTATTACATGCACAAATGTATTTGTATAACTATGCATATCTAAACACAAGAAAAATACTGTAAAAATATGGCATTATCGTCTTATGGGGCTGCAGTCATATATGAAGTCTGTCGTTGACTAAAGGTTCCTGTGGTGCAAGACTGTATGACTGTATGGTTAATAATGCCAGGCACATATGGAAATTCAATCTGCCTACATCAACTACACATCTACCGATGGATTTTCGTAGCCCTGAGTTCCATGTCATTTTCAGAATGTTCCAAATGACAATCCAAATTATTTATAAGCATTTGCAGACCATTCTTTTATAAATGTAACCATTTTGAATGTTTTATTGCTATGCCAACAGACATTAAAAACCTTTAGAGGCCAGGCGCGGTGGCTCACGCTTGTAATCCCGGCACTTTGGGAGGTCGAGGCGGGCGGATCACGAGGTCAGGAGATCGAGACCACGGTGAAACCCCGTCTCTACTAAAAATACAAAAAAATTAGCCGGGTGTGGTGGCGGGCCCCTGTAGTCCCAGCTACTTGGAGAGGCTGAGGCAGGAGAATGGTGTGAACCCGGGAGGCGGAGCTTGCAGTGAGCCGAGATTGCGCCACTGCACTCCAGCCTGGGCAACAGAGCGAGACTCCGTCTCAAAAAAAAAAAAAAAAAAAAAAAAACCTTTAGAAACCTGATTAACAATACCACGAATCTAGATAAGGGATAAATGGAGGTTTTTCCGGAAAATGTGTTTTAGCCACTCTTTTGTAAATTTGAAAAGATTCCCAAATTTTAAAAAATTCTTTAAACACTAAACCTTAAAAACATTATGCTAACTGAAAGAAGCCCATCACAAAGGACCACAAATTGCCTGATTCCATTTATATGAAATGTTCAAAATAGGCAAATCTGTAGACTGAAAATCGATTATGAGTTGCTTAGGGCTAAAGGATAAAAAAAAGCATTGAGGGGTGATGGCTAAAAGGTGTGTGGTTTCTTTTTGGGGTGATGAAAATGTTATAAACTTGATTATGGTGATGATTACACAAGTCTGAATATACCAAGAAATCAGTGAACTGTACACGTTAGATGAGGAAATTGGTATCTAAATTATATCTTAATAAAGCAGTTATTTCAAAAATTAAAAATCAGAAACAATCAAAAGACATAGATATTAAAAGTCTTGTTTGAAACTGAAAACTGGTTGAAAGGTGCAGCCACTTTACATAGCACCAGTCAGGATTCTTTCTTTCCCCTCCCCTCCCGGACGAAGCACATTCCACATTCACAGTAAATGGATTCTCTCCTCGGTAGGTGGTAGAAAAATGTTCTAGCACATAAATGAATCGATTTATGAGTAGTCAGGATAATGTTAACATATGACAAGTTTGATTTTAACCTTTATCTGTAATTTTGTGTTCAACGTGAATTCATAGATATTTCTGGAAGAGCTTTTGCCTAAGACATTGTACAAATCAATTCAGAATTCCGAATGGCATGCTTCCTTTCTTCCCATCTTCCTGCCTGGAATGGGTAACATGAGTTTTCACTCTCTCTTTCTCAGTTTTATTAAAATTAAATGGCAGTGAAGGTTTGTGCAGGAATATTGATGAACTTAAAAAAAGAGAGAGAGAAAGAGAGAGATAAGTTTACCTTAAGTTAACCAAGTTAAAAATGACATTCAGGTAATCACACACAAGGATGGAAGAAAATCCACTTAACATACAACCCTTGCTTCCCTAATTATGTATGGGCTAGTATTTTTTATCAAGTATCCACTCCCTTGTTCATTTTGGGAGTTAGTGAAGTATTCCAGATGAATTTAGCTTCATGTTCCATGATATTGAGTAAGGGTGGGATTGGATGAACCTGAAAAATATTTGTGTAGGAGGAAATTTTTATCGGTAGTCAATACTTCACCTTTTTACATAAGAAATGAAACAATTTTGCAAATGGATTTAAAAGGCACATAGCCATGTTCTGTGTGAAAATGTCTTCTTCGGGTGCCTGTGGACTCATGACAAAGAGAATAGTTATTTCTCTGCAAATTGAGCTTTATACCAACCAGATTGTTTTTATTTAACCATGAGTGTCTGTGACAATATGACAAAACATGCAAATCGCTAGAGAGTTCTACTTGGGTCCAAGAATATACATCACTTCAGCATGGATCAAGACAGCAAAGTGCAGGTGATGTGGCATCATTACCACGCGGAGGGTTAGCAAATGATTTTAAAAACTGCAGTTTAAACATCTTATTTGTCCTTCCTTCTTCAAAGGGGAAACATTTTTCTAAAATTGATTGTGGTCATTGTTCTGTTTGGAAACATTTGCTAGAAGAGAAAATAGGAGTTCTAATGTTAAATGATTAACCAAGGGCTTACTATTCAGTTTTTAAATTTATGAAGTTTTTTTTCTACCAAAACAAAGTGTATTATACTCAGAATGAACAACTTTTACTCATTTCGGGGTATTTTATTACCCTATATTTTGAAGAAGTTAGTCATTTTTATTTGGGACCAGAAAAAAGAATCAGTCTTTTTTTTTTTTTTTTTTTTTTTTTTTTTGAGACGGAGTCTCACTCTGTCTCCCGGGCTGGAGTGCAGTAGCGCGATCTCCACTCACTGCAACCTCCGCCTCCCCGATTCAAGTGATTCTTCTGCCTCAGCCTCCCAAGTAGCTGGGATTACAGGCGCCCGCCTCCACGCCCAGCTAATTTTTGTATTTTTAGTAGAGACGGGGCTTCACCATCTTGGCCAGGCTGGTCTCGACTCCTGACATCGGGTCATCTGCCCGCCTCGGCCTCTCAAAGTGGTGGGATTATAGGCGTGAGCCACTGCGCCCTGCCAGAATCAGACTTTTTGATAGCCAAATGGATGATTTACCTGTGCCCACTTTAACCTCCTTCTGATATTCCCGTAGAAATGGAATTCTCTACTTCTGTAGAACCAGATAATTCCTAATATAAAACATGAAAACATTGTGAATAAATTTTAAGATCCAAAGAAAGACAGGCTTATTTTATGGTTCCCAAACAAGAAACAAAACCAACAAAAAACAACAACAAATTTGATTTTAAAATTGTGTGTCTGCTATTGTAATTATTCACATGTGCTTATAAACACACTCTCCATTTCTGATTTCCCTGGATTACCCTATTTATATAGAACTAAAATTGCAGCTTGGGCAGCATGCCACTCTCATGGCACAGCAAATTAGACTTGGATATCCCAGAAAGTGGGAGAAGGTTTAATAATTATTGTTTTGTATAGTATTCTAATTCTTCATATATTTTTTAAAGCTTACACTTAATTTCAGAAGACATAGCTTCTTAATATTGTCACATAGCATATTTAACTCAAATGGGGTGACTATCAGTAGAACAGATACCTGTTCTATAATATCACCTACACTAAATACTTCTATGCTATAGTTTACAGTCTCAATTTGAATTGTGAGTTATCAGAGGCAAGATAATTTTCTAGAAGGGCCAAGCCATTCAGTTTTGCTTAAAATCAGCTCTGAACTTGGTGACACTCATGAATCCCACAAGTGTATCCCAAAGTATTAGTTAGTAGAAGGTACCCCTAAGATATCTAAGAGAATAACATATTATACCAAATACAGTATCATTAGTTCTGTTTGAAATAAATATAATTTCTCTCAGTGAAAAAAGGAACTTTGAATTTTAGAAGGTAGTCATTTTGACCTACCTTTTTACACTGGAATTACTTTATTAAGTTAGATCAAACACAGGCTCTTTGCCTCAACTAAATGGACATGCTAAACTGGCTCCAAAGTTGATTTGTGGAACTCAATTATGGACTTCACAAAGTGTTCAAGGTTACTTTTCAATTTGTTTCAGCCAGAATCAATAAATCTCTCACCTGGTTTCTTTGCTGTACGTATTGTACTGGTTAATCATGTATATACATGGCATAGCAAATTAGACTTGGAGAAAGAGTTTTCTGATGGAAGCCAATTTTTAACTACTGTACTGTTGAAATTTTAAAACAAAGGAAAACTCTTTCTGTTTATTATTAAGGTGTGATGGGAACTAAGAGCCATAAATAATTCTGCTGGCCAATTTCCAGAACTAGAAGTAAAAAGAAAGAGAGAAATGTGGGCAAGGGAAGGGAAGGGAGGAAAAGAAACTATCTTCTGAAATTGTTTCCTTGAAGAATTGCAACATTTAAGAAATTCTTAATATTAATAGAGAGCCACGGGTGCCCAAAAAGAAAAGGAAATAGTCAGTTCTACACATATGGATGCAAGCTTTCTTAATACATACATAATATTTTAAAAGACAGCATGAAATGCTTTCTAGAGACTAAAAATTAAACTTCAAATTTATGTGGGTGAACATGGAAGAGCTGTAGCAGAGAAAATTTTTAAAAATCATATTCACAGTAACCCCTTCCCCATGGTAGCTCCCCTCTCTTTTCCCTGGATTATCCTATTTATATAGAACTAAAATTGCAGCTTGGGCAGCATGGTGAGACCCTATCTCTACAAAAACATTTACAAATGAAAAAATTTGTCAGGCGTGGTGGTTGCATGCCTGTGGTCCCAGCTACTGGGGGGTTGAGGTGGGAGGACTTCCTGAACCCCAGAGTTCGAGGCTGCAGTGAGTTGTGATTGCGCCACTGCACTCCAGCTTGAGTGACAGCACAAGATCCTGTCTTAAAAAATAATAGTAAAATTAAATAAAATAAACCAAAATAAAATGAATATAATATAAAATAAAAATATAAAATATAAAAAATAATAAGCAGAACTAAAATTAGAGGTTTCATCTAATGGTGGATGGATGTAGCATGTAGTTCAATAGTGCCCCATCAACCTAATTCTGCCCTAACTGAGCTGAAGAAACTGCGCTGGACATCACAGCACCCGAGCCCCATCTCGTGCTCAATCTCGTGCTGGTTGTGCAGCTAATATCTGTGTGGCTTTGGCCTAATGATCTTGTTTCTTCCTTCACAGAATAAAAGGACTGCCCTACATGACTCTTAGGTGCCTTCCATTTATCACATTCTGGGCTGTAGTTCTCTACATGGCAATAAGATTTCAAAACTCCCACCTCTCTGATAAAGTAGAGAAGTAGAATATTTTTAACCTTATCCCATTCTAGCATATATTAGTATAAAAATTACCTGGGGATGGATGTGATAGGTTTGAAATAGCTTCCATGGATCTGCATTTTCACCTAGCTTCTGCAGATTCTTACCTAGATTGCTCCTAAAACCTGGAGTGAAGCCTAGCCCTAGGATATCTCTTAAGCTTCTAATGCAGAAGAAGGCTGTGAAAATCAAGACTTTTAAAATGACTTTTCCTAGGGGTATCTTTAACATTCTGAATGAAAATAACAGCTTTTGCACTGAGGAAATTAACATATAGGAAAGGCAGTTCCAGGAAGGAGAGTAATTGTCGTAGCTGGGGGACAATTTCTAGGTTTAAGATGCTTGTTCATATTGTTTGCTGAAAAGAGTGAGTATAGAGATAAAGAATGATAAGACCAATGTCTCTTTAATTTTAGTGGAAATTATTTACTGTAAATAAAGCACTGTAATAAACTCACATTCATTAAATCTAAATATGAATAGTTTTATATTCCGTAATACCATGAAAGATGTTTCACATCTCGTATCTCTTTTTCTAGTCTTGCCCATTCTGAAAGCATTTTTAAATCAGTGTCACAAGTTGACAATTGTGGATCTAGTGCTCACCCATTAACATCTTTTTAAGATGTTACATATACAATTCCTTCTTTAAAAGTGTACAAATTCAGTGATTTCTAGTATATTCAGATATCTGGAACCATCATCACCATTAATTTTTAAATGTTTTCATGACCCCAACAAGAAACTTTTAGCAGTTTATCCCCCCGGATATGGCCCAAAGAAAGAACTACCCTATTTCATATCTCTATAGTTTTGCCTATTTGAGGCATTTCACAGAAATTTCATATCTCTATAGTTTTGCCTATTTGAGACATTTCACATATAACACATATGGAGTTATACCATATGTGGTCTTTTATGACTGGCTTCTCTTAGTGCAATGTTTTCAAAGCTCATTTGTGTTGTAGCATATAACAGCATTTCATTTCTTTCTGTGGCTGAATTATATTCCATTGTGTGCTATGCCACATTGTATTCATCCATTCATCAGGTGATAGACATGTGAATTGTTTGTTTCCACTTTTTGACTACTATGAATAATGCTGCTGTGAACATCTGTATACAAGTTTTTTATCTTTATAATTATTTTTGGTGGAATTGCTGGGCCATATGGTAACTAACCTTAACCATTTTAGGAACTGGCAGATTGTTTTCCAAAGTGGCGGCACCATTTACAAATCCTACTAACTGTGTAAGAGGGTTCCAATTTCTCCATATTCTCGCCAGTACTTGGTATTATCTATCTTTTTTAGTACGGCCATCTGAGTGGGTATGAGTCAGAATCCTACCGTGGTTTTGATTTGCATTTCCCTAATGACTAATGATATAGAGCATCTTTTCATGTACTTACTGGCTATTTGTGTATGTTCTTTGGAAAAATGTTCAGACTCTTTTCCCATTTTAAATTGAGTTGTTTGTCTTTTTATTATTGAGCCTTAAAAGTTATTTTCATGTTTTAGATACAAGTTCCTTATGAGATATGTGATTTGCAAATGATTTCTCCGTGGTTGCCTTTTCACTCTGCTAATGATTTCCTTGGAAACACAAAACTTATTAATTTTGATGAAATGTGTTTGTTTTGTTTTTCTTTGGTTGTCTCTGCTTTTGGCGTCAGATCTAAGAACTTACTGCCTAATCCAAGATCATGAAGATTTATATTTATGTTTTCTTTCATGAATTTTAATTTTAGTTCTTACATTTAGGTGTCTGAGACATTTAAAAGTTTTACTTTTTTTATTATAGTAAAACACACATACAATAAATTTACTACCTTAACCATTTTAAGTATACAATTCAGTAGTGTTGATTGTATTCACATTGTTGTGCAAACATTGCCACCATCCATCTCCAGAATGGCTTTACCTTCCCAAATGGGAACTGTATCCACTGAACAACAATCCGAATTTCTCCCCGCCCCCAGCCCTGGCAGCCAGCATTCTACTTTTTGTCTCTATGAATTTGACTACCTCTTAGAAGTGGAATTCTACAGTCTTTGTCTTTTTCTGATTGGCCAATTTCATCTAGCATGCCCCCAAGGTTCATGGATGTTGTAGCATGTGTCATAATTTCCTTCCTTTTTAAGGCCAAATAATATCCCATTATATGCATATATTACTTTTTAAAAACGTAATAGAGACAAGGTCTCATTATTTTGCCCAGGTTGGTCCTGAACTCCTGGGCTCAAGCAGTCCTCCTGTCTCGGCCTCCCAAAGTGTTGGGATTACAGGCATGAGCCACCATGCCTGGCCTATATATTACATTTTGTTTAAGCATTTGATCCATTTTGATTTAAGTGTCATTTATGGTATGAGGTAGGAGTCCAACTTTATTGTTTTCCGTGTGCAAATCCAGTTGTCTCAGCACCATCTGTGGCCAGTTCATTCTTAGCACAGATAAGTGACTGAACTGAAATAACGTCATAATTTCAAACTCAAATTTCTGTGGAAAACCATTTTAAAGGCTGTTTCAAAAGATATAGAGCTCATTCAAGATACTTTGTGTATAGGTGACAATATGTATTTCAAGACAAATATAACAAACAACATGTGACAATGTCATGTTGCTGTTTCTTCCTTGTTCTCTAGAATTTTCTTTTCTTTTTTCTTTTTTTCTTTCTTTCTTTTTTTTTTTTTTGTAGAGACAAGGTCTCACTGTGTTGCCCAGGCTGGTCTTGAACTCCTCGACTCAAGCCATCCTCCTGCCTCAACCTCCCAAAGTGCTGGGATTACAGGCATGAGTCACTGAACCCAGCCTAGAATTTTCTTTTTACTGTTGAAAAGTAGACTATCACTGCATATTCTACTTCAAGGGTATTGTGAAGCTAAATAATACAAATCATAACCTAGAAGAGTTCCATATTTATATTATTACCAATATTTAAGTATATGTTTATATTTAAATATAATAGTCATAATAAAGCATGCATACAGGCATATACACTGGAAGAAAAGGAATCATTAAAATTACTTCTGCTCTCTCGTGGGAATGTCTGCCACCAAGAATCAATGTGTACTTGACTACCAATAGGTGGCGCTAAACATTTAGTCAGGATTTTATTCATTTTTACGTTGCCCACCGTATACATAACCATAGCCTCCCGTGGAAAAGAGAAGCAACTTCTAAAAAAGATTCAAAACAATCAGGAAGAAATGGGCTCTCTTCCCATCCCAATGCAGTCATGTTCAAAATGGCAATAAATGAAGGCAGCTTTCAGTTAAACTGAGCAACAGGGACATGTTTACAGATTTGAGTTGCTCCAACATCCCCTAAGAAAAGGCCATCTTACTACTCTTCAGGTGGCCCTTGAGATCAAGGACACAATCAGATCCTCTTGGAGCCACCAAAAAGCATCCGGGTAAACTGGAGGGGGGTTTTTTGTTGTTGTTGTTGTTATTTCTTTAAGTCTTGAGAGGAAAAAAATGCATTTACAGCAGAGAAACATATACAACTGACTCCAGACAGATGTTCAAGAACCAACCAAAAAACACATGCTTGATAACAGGACAATCATCTGTATGTATTTTCTTTCTTTTTTCTTTTGTCTTTCCTTTTTTTTTTTTTGACAAGGTCTTACTCTGTCACCGCGGCTGGAGTGCAGTGATGCCATCATGGCTCACTGCAGCCTTGACCTCCCTGGTTCAAGCCATCCTCCCACCTCAGCCTCCCAGAGTGCTGGCATTACAGGAGTGAGCCACTGCACCCAGCCTGTTTGTATTTTCTGTGTTATTACAACAGTTATCAATCTTCATCACTGGTAAATTTAAAATTATATACATACATATGTCTTTGTATAGATATACACTCACATATATCCTATGGATTGTTGTTACATTAATACTGAAAAATGAATAATTTAAAAACTGATCTTTTACATTAAACAACTATATATCACAACATTATTACATATTAAATAGCATAGTGTTTTGGGTCAACTTGATTTTTATTTATGGTGCCTTATACCATTGAGAGATTGCATTTAAACAAGTAAGCCTCATGCTATCATTTACTATCCCCTAGGAAACAGAAGTCTAATCCGCAGGATAAAGCTGCAAAGCAAATAACCCTTCACCTCCAACCCATCTCGAGAGTATGGTGATCTATTTTTTATAGATTTCTTGGCTTTGGATAAATTTGGGATGATATGGGAATAGTCCCAAAGTCCTGCCAAATGCTCAATCCAAAGAACCTCTGAAACCTCTCCTTAGTCCTAGATCACTCCAGTTTTGTTAAACTTTTCCAGGCTTCTCTGAAACAGAGCAAACTTTATCAGTTTTTCAGCATCCTTGGTGAGGGTTAAAATGCTTGCATTCTTTTTTTTTTTCTTTTTTTGTTCTCTGTAAAGTGCAATTTACTACCAAGCTAGAAATCCTCCCCCATTGGAATAATATCAAGCCTTACATCCTACAACAGAAAGTATCTACTATGTTTACACTTACTAAATTGAAAATACGTGGATAGGATGAGCAAAATTTTTATTTTTATTTTATTTTATTTTTTTGAGACAAAGTCTGGCTCTGTCACCCAGGCTGGAGCACTATGGCACGATCTCGCCTCACTGCAACCTCTGCCTCCTGGGTTCAAGCAATTCTCCTGCCTCAGCCTCCTGAGTAGCTGGGATTACAGGTGTGTGCCACCATGCCTGGCTAATTTTTTTTGTATTTTTAGTAGAGATGGGGTTTCACCATGTTGGCTAGGCTAGTCTTGAACACCTGACCTCAGGTGATCGCCTGCCTCTGCCTCCCAAAGTACTGGGATTACAGGCGGAGCCACTGCTCCTGGCCAAGCAAAATATTTTTAATAAATTCAGATAATGCAATAAATGAAGTTTCTTCACAAATCTTTTCCCCCCAGCAATAAACTCTAGGTATTTAAAATTTCAAATGAACTCAGTTCTGTTAAAATATACTTACTGGTTCATTTAAAAATTGTATTGGTTCATTTGAATTTATTTCTAATAATTTTTAGAAATTTAGGTTTATTTAGCATTTATAAAACACAGTTGCCCTTCTTGACAGGATTCCATTGCATGCCAAGTACACATATATTTTTATCACAGTCCAAGGCAGTGCTTGAAGGCAGGAAAACTATAGGTAGATTGAATAAGTTCATATGCTTGGCTAGCTTAAGATGATACGGTGTTCTGGGATCAGCCTGAGTCTTCAGTTCTCCTTTTGGATTTCACATATAATGGCAGAGGAATTATTTAGTGTTTTTCAGAGTAGAGTTCATGGGCCTGAGGAATTCTCAGACATATTCTAGGGGATCTACGGATTTTCTATGCAATTTTATGTTTGGATTTTGGTTGGTTACAAATATCAATATAGATACATTCTAAGTCATGTGGATAACCGGCTCCTAACAACCACTGACAGTTTTAGTCTCCTGCTTGGATTTGTGTTTGCGTGCAGTGGCACCAAGCGACACCACTTTAATAGTTAGGAGATAATGAAAAAGAATCTGGGTGCGGAGGTTTGTAATGCTTCTCTGTTGGTTGAAATCATACCCCTGTAGGTTTTCCAATACAGTTTAAACCTTTTCATTTTAAAATATGGGCAGGTTTATAAGGAATTTTTTTTTTTTAAGATAGAGTCTCGCTCTCAGCTCACTGCAACCTCCGCCTCCTGGGTTCAAGCGATTCTCCTGCCTCAGCCTCCTGAGTAGCTGGGATTACACGCTCATGCCACCACGCCTGGCCAATTTTTGTATTTTTAGTAGAGACGGGATTTCACAGTGTTGGTCAGGCTGGTCTCGAACTCCTGACCTCGTGATCCGCTCACCTCGGCCTCCCAAAGTGCTGGGATTACAGGTGTGAGCCACTGCGCCTGGCCAGGAATTTTAAAATAATTCCATAGCAAATAGTTCACATTTCTTAAAATGTTGGTGCTTAGTGTATTATAGTGTCTATGTGATGATTATTTCATGCAAATTGTATTTCAGCTAAATAGCAAGTGTGGTTAGCTAGCATTTCAAGTATCAGAAACTTTACTGCAGCAATGGCTAATAGGCAATAAACTACTAATCTCTACACCAAAAAATGTATTCACTAGTTGGAATAAAGTATGCTAAATAATTTTTTTGTTGGTGAAAGTCATAGTGTTCAAGATAAGTGGTGACTAAAAAGATTACATGGGCCTTTTGTTCTTGAATGAACAAATTACAGGATCTTAATCCCTTCTTCAGAGCCTTTGGGCCAAGTAGAAAAAGAATCAAATGCATTTGCCATGCAGTTATTAATAACCCGGAGAGGTCTGAAACACCCCGAAAGCAAACGTATTAAAACTTCAACACAAAACATGTAAGTATTCGCACTTAGTGGATGAATGAAATTATAATGAACCCTCAGTATCAGATTGTTTTCTGCCAAGTAAGCTGAAAAAATAACTTTGATTTTTAATGTTGGGTTGTCAGGGGTTTCTTAGTTATTTTGTTTATTTTTACAATTTCAGGTGTGGACTGCAAAAGGATCCATCCAGCTCACGTGATCCTCACATCAGAACGTAATTGCACCCAGCACAGAGTGAACTCTCATGCGGGTACTCTTTGAAGATCAGAGAGGGGGCCGGGTACAGTGGCTCATGCCTGTAATCCCAGCACTTTGGGAGGCTGAGGTGGGCAGATCACTTGAGGTCAGGAGTTCAAGACCAGCCTGGTCAACATGGTGAAACCCCGTCTCTACTAAAAATACAAAAATTAGCCAGGCGTGATGGTGCGCGCCTGTAATCCCAGCTACTCAGGAGACTGAGGCAGGAGAATCACTTGAACCTGGGAGGCAGAGGTTGCAGTGAGCCGAGATCACATCACTGCACTCCAGCCTGGGTGACAGAGTGAGACTCCGTCTCAAAAAAAAAAAAAAAAAAAAAAAAAAAAGAGAGAGAGAAGGAGGGGTTTCCCTGAGCATAAAAGATCAGAAGGTATGAATTTTTAAATTTACTTGCTAAACGTTTATGCATTTGTCAGGATTTGGTACAAGATTTGCAAATTTGGGTGAGAAACTTATAGCCCCCACCTACCCCACCAATCACTGGAAGCTGCTGACATTTATGAGAAGGAGGAGCCGTCAGTGGAGGATGACCATGAGGGTGGAGGCTCACCACAAACTTGAAGGCTTCAAGACCATTATCCATTAACGGGGAAGGAGCACAGGTTCTGTGAGTCACAACTTGAGTTTTATTATATTAAGTAAGGTAAAGACCGTCAACCACCGCATATGAGGTCAGGCCAGGTTTTGCTGGTGGTTTTTAGAGCTGCTTGGGTTTTAGAATTGTGGATAAGGAGTGGTGGACTTGTACAGGTTCTAACTCTGGTTTGCTATTCGGGGTTGAGAAAGTTACTTCCCGGTGCCTCGGGATATAGTCACCTAGATGTTGAGGAATGACTTATCTCCAGGATTAAAGCAGTTGCTGCCACACACAGTGCCATGAATTTTATAAGTATCCTACATATGTGGTTCTTTGAGTGCTCGCTACAGCAATGAAACCTGGCTAACTTCCCAGAGAGGGAATTGATTGGAGGAATATGGGTGAATGAAAACACCCAAAGGACGAGCTGAATAGTGAAGAAGAGTAAGACCCAGGGGAGCAGGGGAAGCGGGCAGAATCAGCTCCTGTATTTTCTGTGTGTGTTATGGCAGTCGAAATTGAGGGCCTGGAGGAGCTGTGTTTGCAAAGCTAAATGAAATTTCAGCCTCTTGCCTGAGGAAGCCAGCTCTTTGACTGTAGGAGGAACGGGACAGTTTCCATCCCTCTACTCATAACTCCAGCACCAAGATCACGTCTGGTGAGGACCAACTCATTTGCGGTACCTTCTGTCCTCAGTAAATAATGCATTGTAAACTCATGGGGAAAGGAGCCATCCAGAGAAAAATATGTATCATTTATGTAACATACCGTTTAAAGGTCTAGTTTCTCATCTTGGTCCTGCTGCTTATTATGTGTGACCTTAAGCAAATCACTCCAAGTCTCTCATTTTTATTTTATTTATTTATTTATTTATTTTGAGATGGAGCCTCCTGTGTCGCCCAGGCTGGAGTGCAGTGGCACGGTCTCGGCTCACTGCAACCTCCACCTGCCGGGTTCAAGCGATTCTCCTGCCTCAGCCTCACCAGTAGCTAGGACTACAGGTGCCCACCACCACACCCGGTAATTTGCAAGCCTCTCATTTTTAAAGCAGGTAATAATGGTGCTCTCATTCTATTAAAAGGGTTGCAATGAGATTCAATGCAATGCTGGACATACAGCACTTGGAACTAAGTAAGGTCTCCACAACACTCATCAGTGTTGGTACTTCCTATGCACCCCGGCAGACATCAATGTTAATTTGTTTCTTGGCAGATGTCAAACCAAACATTTACTAAATGGTGACTCTTCAAGTCATTCTGCTGTATCCTTAGCTACCCTTTAGAGGGAATGAAGTTCACAAGGTAAATATAACAACCAGGAGAATGAGTAACTCCACAAAGAAGCACGCCCAGGGAGGTGGTCCACAAGTACTGTTTAAAGTCCACAAAGAGGCTTACAGAGGACACAGACTCACTTTCCTTCCTGGGGTCATTCAGTCCATACCACCCCCAGAGGCTGGGCAGGCTCACCAGTGCAGGGCACCCCGGGGCTTAGAAATAGATTTCAGATAGGTTTTAAGATGATGCTGATCAAATTCCTCCTTTTGAATATTATTTAGTTATCTCATTAAACTAAAATAATCTGGAAAGAAGACGTATTTAATACCTACTCCTCTATATTAAAAAACAAAACAAAACAAAAATGGGCCGGGCACGGTGGCTCACACCTGTAATCCCAGCACTTTGAGAGGCCAAGGTGGGTGGATCACCTGAGGTTGGGAGTTCGAGACCAGCCTGACCAACATGGAGAAACTCTGTTGCTACTAAAAATACAAAATTAGCCGGGCATGGTGGCTCTTGCCTGTAATTCCGGCTACTCTGGAGGCTGAGGCAGGAGCATTGCTAGAACCCAGGAGGCAGAGGTTGAGGTGAGCCAAGACCGTGCCATTGCACTCCAGCCTGGGCAACAAGAGCAAAACTCTGTCTCAAAAAAAAAAAAAAAAAAAAAAAAGAAAAGAAAAATGATATCATAAGACTAAAAAGAAAGGACCTGTTCTGAAAACATTCAAACTATGTCAGAAAGCAGTGGCATATTTGAGCTGATAAGAATTATCGATAAGGAAATTCACTCCAGCAGCTTCTCTGTGGACTCCCTGCAGACTTGCTTCATTGCTCAAGACAATACAAGTCAGGAATTGTACAGTATCAACTTGGTAAGTTTGAGGGATAAAGGAGTTTGGAAGAAGAGAGGAAGAAAATGTGGCCACAAAATACTACTGAATTCTTAACGCATAGCAATTCCTTCCCTTTCCCATTGTCCCTGTTGCCTGCCGGGCCTCACAGGATGGACAGAGAAGGCTGGGTTTGTTTCTTCTGTTGCCTGCCTTTGTCTGAACAGCTCTCAGGGCGGTAGATAGAATGGGAGTGGGTGCTGGGTTTCCCTCCCTGGAGGGGCGGAGGGGAAGTGACAGTGGGGAATATACCTCCCGGGCCATGTCTGTGAGTTAAAAACATGGAATGGGCCATGCAGTGGCTCATACCTGTAATCCCAACACTTTGGGAGGCTGAGGCAGGTGGATTGCTTGAGTCCGGGAGTTGGAGACCAGCCCGAGTGACATGTCAAAACCTCGTCTCCACAAAAAATAAATAAATAAATAAAAAATAAAAAAGAAAGAAAGAAAAATTAGCCAAGTGTGATGGCATGTGCTTGTGGTCCCAACTACTTTGGAGGCTGAGGCAGGAGGACCACTTGAGCCCAGGAGGCGAGAGTCTGCAGTGAGCCGAGATCATGCCACTGCACTCCAGCCTGGGTGACAGAGCCAGACCCTATCTGAAAATAAAACTTAAACAAAACAAGACAAAAACATGGTGTGGAGATACAAGGTGGAAGCAGGCTGGAAAAAATATCCCTAGTAAGGATACAATGAAGGAATGCTGGTGACCTCACCCTGGTGTTCCCTCACCAGCGGCGAGAGCTGCTGTTTTCATCATGGGAGAAGCCCTTAACTAGGCTTCTAAACTAGCTGCAGAGTCCGAGCATCAACCTCCACTCAACAAGGATGGGCTTCTCTTCTACTACGGGGTCTACTTGCTCTAGAATCAGCAATCAGAGGTAATCCTCAACCTCACCTGCCAACTTATGCCAGCTGATAAGACATCAGCTGACACAGACCTTTTCTGAACAAAGAAGAACTCAGGAATCCCCAAGCGTCCAGCAGGCATCAACTGTCACACTCTGGCCCTGGTGGTGACAGAGCAGGGAGATCTAAGAGATGGCGGGGTCCAGGATTCCACTCACATCCTCAGGAGTGTGGTAGATGCTGCCAGCAAGGAGGGTGAGGGAGGAGGACAGGAGCCCTGATGCTTCTTTTCAATTACCTTTTTGACAGCCCATCAGAGGAGTTGGGCTGCCTCATTGCAGAGAGGCTCATGTAGGGGAGAGGAGAGTGCCAGAGCTGGATTATCACCCACCCCTCCCTTGGGGTGTGGGTAGCTGAGCTGGGAGTAAGGAAATCTGGAGAACTGAAGGAGGCAGGGTTTTTTGATTTAGGAAGAGCCCATCCATACAAGAAGGAGGTTGGGGCCCGGAGAGCAGGGACTCCTTTTGTGTCTGTTGATTTGTTCTAAAGGCAGCCCAGATAGGGAGAGTCCTAGACAAAGATATTGATTGCACTCAAAAAATATTATAAATCAGAAATCTGGAAGTATGGCCTGCCTTTTAGTGAAACATATTCCAAACTGCCAGGACTCTCTCATAAAAGGTAATCTAAAATCGTCAAGAACATTTCCTTTTCCTGTAGTTATTCTGTAAATTATGTCACCTCTTACTCTCAGTGAATGCCCTTTGATCTGATCTGTGTTAATGTCCTGTCCTGCTGAGTTTTATTCTCTATAATTCATGTGTGTGGGGGCTTGCTTCATTTCGGCTCAGATATCCAGGGAAAAGAGTCCAGTTCTCTGGACCAGAGCCTATGAAATCACGCCTTTAAATACATTCCTAATTTTGATATTTATTATAACAATGTAAGACTTTGGTTATAATAATGAAAGGAGAACCAGTTGATTTCATTGAGCAACTCAGTCAAATAATTCCTGATGTGGAAGAGGGGAGTTTATTAGGATCCTGAGCTAGCATGGAGCATGGCCATTTAGAGCATGAGAAAAATGCTTAAGTTCCCCCAGTCAGTTTGATTGATAGACCATATTTTTACTTTTAACAACACACCAAAAATCCTTTCCTGCTTTGGAAAGATCTTCCTTGATAACTTTGAGAAGGAAGATAATATGATCTACAATTTAAATTAAGTTTTAACTAGTGAAAACACAGTTTTCTTCAATGATTGATAATTAAGCCCATGAAATAATTTCAATGAGCATGCAGATCTTATAACTATAATTGTCTTAGTAATTTATTTTTCTGATGTATCTAGGATTTTATTCTTCCCCTGTGACTGGTGAATGATTATAAATTGACTGATCATTGTGATATCTTCTTCTAATATGAACAATCTAAATATCATGCTTTGCACCCTATGTTTAACAGTAACAATATATTCAAACTTAAAATTCTCCATGAATCACCTGACCAAAAATTTAGTTGGAAATCAAGGAAGAAGAGTCACCATGTGTTATGCCTATTTCTTATTAAAAGCAATTTTTAGATATTGCTGGGGACCAAAGTGTATTTCTTTTTTTTATTTTTTGAGATGGAGTCTTGCTCTGTTGCCCAGGCTGGAGTGCCGTGGCACGATCTCAGCTCACTGCAACCTCTGCCTCCTGGGTTCAAGTCATTCTCCTTCCTCAGCCTCACTAGTAGCTGGGATTACAGGCGCCCACCACCACTTCCAGCTAACTGTTGTATTTTTAGTAGAAACAGGATTTCACCATGTTGGCCAGGCTGGTCTCAAACTCCTGACCTCATGTGATCCACCCACCTCAGCCTCTCAAAGTGTTGAGATTACAGGTGTGAGCCTCTGCACCCGGCCTCAAAGTTTTGAATCAAATGTTTTAGCTGGTTTCCCCGTGATCATAGACTCCATGTGTATCACACAACACGGAACTTAGCCCTGGAAGCTTCCTGAGTTGTAAGGACATACTCTAACAGAGAATTCTCTGGCACCACGGTCTCAGGCATCTTCCAGCCACCCAGTCTTGTGGAAGAGATAAGCCATTTCAGGCAGACACGTCTCTATCCAGGCTTGGAATGCATCCAAAGGAAACACAAAAAACTCTGACATCAGAACACACCTGTTGACTTTGGAGCATCCGTATCAATCACAGCCAAGCCCAGGGCAGCTGTGCTGGGGCCAGCCCACTGTGTGGGGCAGAAGGAATGTCAGCTATGAACAAAGTCAGGAGGAAATAGAGATAGAGGCTTCCACATTCTTCTGCCTCTCTGTCTACATACCATTAATAGGGTTGACTTTTTTTTAACTTGGCCCCAAAAACAATTCTAGGATGGCATCTTCAGTTCTTCATTCACTTAAACAAAAATCTGATTTTTAGCTATTTTAAATATGTAAAAATACCTTTTATCTTCCTTTTTATTATCTTTTGTTATTTCATTTTACTGAGTTATATTTTTAGAATAAGATTTTGTTTTCACTCTTAAAAAATGGGCATATGACTTAAATAGACATTTCTCCAAAGAAGATACATAAACGGCCAAAAAGCACATGAAAATATGCTTAACATCATTATTTACTAGGGAAATACAAACCAAAATGACAATGAGATGCCAGTCCACCTTCATTAGGATTTCTGTATCAAAACAACACAAGATATTAATAACAAGTGTTGACGAGTTTGTCAAAAAATTGGAACTCTCATAAATTGCTGGTAGAAATGTAAAATGTTGCCACCACATTGGAAAACAGTCTGGTAGTTCCACAAAAAGTTAAACATAGAGTTGCCATATAATCCAGCTTTCGAGTTCTAGGTATATACCCAAGACAATAGGAAATACCTGCCTACACAATAGCTTTTATACCAGTGTTCTGGTGTAAAAGAACACTTTTACACCACTATTGGTGTAAACTCTATTCACAATAGCCCAAAGGCAGAAACAACCCAAGTGTTCATCAGCTAATGAATGAGTAAATAAATTGTGGTATATTTATATGATTGAATCATATTCAGTCATACAACATGGTGAAATACTGGTACACGCTACAACATGAGTAAATCTTGAAAACATGCTGAGTGAAAGAAGCCAGACACAACCACCCAATATCGTATGGTTCTCTTTATATGAAATGCCCAGAGTAGGCAAATCTGTGAAGATAGAAAGTAGATTAGTCATTGCCCAAGGCTGGGTGATGGAGCAATGAGGAGTAACTGCTAATGGATTTGGGTTTTTTGTTTTGGTGTTTTTCTTTTTTTTTTTTTTTTTTGAGACAGAGTTTCACTCTTGTTGCCTAGGCTGGAATATGATGGCATGATCTGGGCTCACCGCAACCGCCGCCTCCTGGGTTCAAGCGATTCTCCTCCCTCAGCCTTCCCAAGTAGCTGGGATTACAGGCATGTGCCACCACGCCCGGCTAATTTTTTGTATTTTTTAGTAGAGACGGGATTTCTCCATATTGGTCAGGCTGGTCTCGTACTCCCGACCTTAGGTGATTCACCCGCCTCAGCCTCCCAAAATGCTGGGATTGCATGCATGAGCCACTGTACCTGGCTAGTTTGGGTCTTTTTTTGAAAAGTGGTGAAATGTTATGGAATTAGATAATGGCGATGGTTAGAAAACCTTGTGAGTACACTAAAAATTACTGAATTGTATATTTTAAAAAGGTGAATATTATGACACGTGGATCATACCTCTATTCTATTTTGTTTATTTATTTATTTATTTTTAGAGACAGGGTCTCACCATGTTGCTGAGGCTGGAGTGTAGTGGCTATTCACAGGTGCGATCCCACTATTGTTCAGCACAGGAGTTTTGTTTGTTTGCTTTTGTTTTTGTTTTTTTCTTTTGAAACGGAGTTTCACTCTTGTTGCCGAGGCTGGAGTGCAATGGCACCTTTGCTCACTGCAATCTTCACCTCCTGAGTTCAAGTAGTTCTCCTGCCTCAGTCTCCCAAGTAGCTGGGATTACAGGTGCCCGCCACCAGGCCCAGCTAATTTTTGTATTTTTAGTAGAGACAGAGTTTCACCGTGTTGACCAGGCTGCAGCACAGGACTTTTGACCTGCTCCATTTCTGACCTGGACCAGTTCACCCCTCTTAGGCAACTTGGTGATCCCCTGCTCCCAGGAGGTCACCATATTGATGCCAAATTTAGTGTGGACACCTGATTAGCACAATGCACTATAGCCCAGAACTCCTGGACTCAAGTGATCCTCCTGCTTCAGCCTCCGAAGTAGCCGGAACTATAGGTACACACCACCATGCCTGGCCATATCTCAATTTTAAATTAAAAAAAAAACCAAAAACCAGATCTAAAGTTCCCTGACTCCAAAACTCTTCCTCCTTGTGTGTTTCCCTATCTGAAGAGCCCTTATGAGGTATTTGGACTTCTTCCTTCTCTGTAGTCCTCATTTCCCTGATATTTGACCTTTAGGTCTTTTGAGTGTCTTGAAACTGTCCCTTGCTTTTCATCCCCACTCACACTACCACGGTTCATAATGCCATCGTCTCTTGCCTAAATCACTGCAACTACTCTCCAGGCTTCCAAACTTGTCCCTGCGCCAGTCCATTCTCTATGATTTAGCCAAGGAAGTGATATTTTAAAATATGGTTAGTTGCTTCTCTGTACCCTTGGGGATTGGTTCCAGGACCCCCATGGATACCAAAATCCATGGATGCTCAAGTCCCTGATATAAAGTGGTGTACTATTTCCATATAACTTATGCACACCCTCCTGTATACTCTAAATCATCTCTAGATTACTTATAATACCTAATACAATGTCAATACTATGGAAGTAGTGGTTATCCCGTATTGTTTTTTATTTGTTTGTTTTTTTATTGTATTGTTATTTTTATTGTTTTTTTCCTAATGTTTTTGAGCCCTGATTGGTTGAATCCACAGATGCAGATGGCCAAGTGCATACAAATCTATTTTAAATCAAATCAAGGTAATAATTTCTCTTTTGTCTCTTTTTGAGGGTTAATTTTCTTATTTCATACATGTGAGTGAATACATATGATTTTGGAGGTACAACAATGATAAAACGTAATACTAGCCTTAAGGAGGCTGTAGTCTAGAGAAAGTCCCCCCAAATAAACAGGTGATTAGGATGTAATATGTTAAGTGCTATGAGAAGGTAAAATGATCAAGGAGTCTGGTGGGGGTCAGAAAATGCTTCTCAGAGGTGGTGAAGTCTTAGCAGATTTTTGAAGGATGAATAGGAGGTATTCAAACAAAGAAAAGAAAAGGAAATCCCAGAAAAGGAGGTAACTTGAGCCATAGTTGGGAGGTAAGAGAAAGCATGGACCCTCCAAAAGATAGGGAGAGTCCTGGTCACCAAGGGTCTTATATCTGGAGCAGTCAAGTCTCTTTTGTTGGCAAGTTTAAAAATATAAATCCAAACAGAAACTGAAGACTGGGGGTGCAGTGGTTTGAGCAAGCCTGGATCCAAGTGCTTGGACATGTCAGAAGTCTGTGCCCAGTCTCTGCTGTCGGCCCATCTCTTGCAGGCCGAGTCCCTCATATCCAGATGGCCACCAGCAGCTCCAGGCTCAGATTCTCCCAGTTTACAAACCCAGCGGAAGGAACTCTTGCTGACCAGTAGTTCCCAAGACTGATTTTCCATGGGGCTGGTGGAGATGAATGGCCAAGCCTGTATCAGTCACTGCGCCAGAGGGATGATCCCTCTTTCTGCCCTGGAGCTGGCTTATCAGAGGAGGTAGAGAGAAATGGGTGGGGATCAAAGCAAAAGGAGGGAGGATGTGGAAAGGGGAGTTGCCCTTGTGAAAATCAGGCACTGTGACCAGAGGTAGGAGGAGCGGATGACGGACAGGGTAAAGCAGCAGTAGCCCGTGAAACCACACTAAGGCTGCTGAGCTCCTTCCAGCAAGCAGTGGAGCTGGCAATGTATGTGCAAGAGACAGTTCTTATGATGAAGGGCAGTTGCAGTGGGGATAAGGACACTGATTTGGGAGCTGTTATATTAATTCAGGTGACATATTATCATTGCTGAAATGAAGGGAGTGTCAGGGCAAGTAAAGAGCACTTGATAAATTTGAATGATAAGAAGCTGGCAGGACTTAGGTAACTGATTAAAGGTGGAAGCTGTGTTGTGGAGTGGGGAGCGTCTAGGGAGATGGGGGAGCTAAGTGCGACTCCAGGTCTAAGGCTCAGGCAGTCAACTGAATAATGACTGTTGACTAGGGACGCCGGAGCAGGAGCAGCTCTGGGGAGGGGAGGAGAATCCAGTGATTTTAACACTACCTGTTTGATGTCTGAATGCAGCTAATTAGGAGGTAGCTGGAGCTCCCAGTCGGAAGCTCGGGAAAGGACCTGAGGGTATGCCCCTGTTGCTAGGCACACATGCATTTTGAATGGGACCCTGTTAAGCCAGGAGATAGGATGGCAAAGGAGACATATTTCCCACTCTCGAGAGCCCGTAAGTCACGTGGGATGAAGGCTGTGTACACAAGTGACAGGCAGCGACATCGCTAGCGTGTGGGTACACAATAAGAGACCCTGCCCTGCCCTGCTCTAGTGCTCCCTCGGGGCCAGGAGGGGCTTTTCTCATGATGAAGCCTGGTGGTAGAGTCTTGCAGGGTGAGTGACAGGCACACAGCTTCAGGATGTTCAGAGAATGAGAATACATCCACTTGCTAAATCAAAATATTATCGGGAAACCTTTGTCTTCCCTAAGAAAGTGGCCTATCTGTAAAAATAACCACAGCCAGCAGCGAGGCTCTCTCATAAGGAGGTGGAGACAGGACCAGCCATGAAGGAAGGTGGATTTGCCAGGCAGCCAAGTGGACTGCAGCTGGGACACAGGTTGCAGCTGGGACATCTTTGGCTTCAGGAATGCCATGTCCTTATAAGTCATGTCCTTATCAGTTCTGCTTAAAGAGCCAGAAAATGCTCTGCCTCACTTCAAGTATAGGTCCCCGAGCATCACTGCATGGAAAGGTTCATCTGACCAAAGACCCTGAAGAGCAAGTCACCACTGAAGCTAGTCTGAAGCCTGGCCTACTTCCTCCCTTCAGATTTGCACCTGAAGATTCAGGTAAAGGTGGGCACAGTGGCTAGCGCCTATAACTCCAACATTCTGGGAGGCCAAGGCAAAAGGGCTGCTGCACAACAAAGCAAGACTGTGTCTCTACAAAAAAATTAAAAATTAGCTGGGCCTGGAGACACACACCTGTAGCCCTAGCTACTCGGGAGGCTGAAGTGGGAGGATTGCTTGAATCCAGGAGGTCGAGGCTGAAGTGATCTGAGATCACACCACTGTACTTCCAGCCTGCATGACGGAGCAAGACTCTTTTTTTTTTTTTGAGATGGAGTTTTGCTCTTGTTGCCCAGGCTGGAGTGCAATGGCACGATCTCGGCTCACTGCAACCTCCACCTCCCCAGTTCAAGTGATTCTCCTGCCTCAGCCTCCCTAGTAGCTGGGATTACAGGCATGCACCACCACGCCTGGCTAATTTTATATTTTTAGTAGAGATGGGTTTTCACCATGTTGGCCAGGCTGGTCTCGAACTCCTGACCTCGGGTGATCCACCTGCCTTGGCCTCCCAAAGTGTTAGGATTACCGATGTGAGCTACCGCGGCTGGCCAACTCTGTCTCTTAAATTAAAAAAAAAAAAGTAAAGAAAAAAAGATTCTGGAATACACCATCAAAGCAAATGCAAAAGCTGGCCCCTGGTTGGCTGTAGACAAGACACTGGGCCTGCATCAGGACTCTGTGTGGCGCACCCTGGAAGGAGAGGTTTGGGAGAGGGAGTTAGAAAAGGGGGAAACACTGTAACAGCCACAACCCTGGAAGCTTAATTTCACCCCAGGTCTTCATAGCAATCTTGTTTTGTTTTTGATCTCCAAAAAGGGGTCAGCCTAGGATTTATGAGATACTCCGTCACACAACCTGAGAAGAAATTAAGAAACAACTTTTACTTCAGAACTGAAAACTGGAAAACCGGAGAAGTGCTGAATGTCACTGTAAAGAAACGAAAAACAGGTGGCGACGTGTGCTGGGTAGATGGGACGTGGCTTTCTGTGTTTCCATAGGTAATTGCAACAGCATTAAGGAAATGTGAGAAAAACATTAGCATGACACAAATGCCTGTTCATCTCCGCTTTTAAATGTCTCTGAGTTGAATTAAACCACAGTGGTAATGTAGAGTTTTTCAAAGTATACATAAATGATATTTTAGTTTTGCTAGTTATGAATTTAAATATGTGATTACTTTTTGATATGCCATTTCTAAATTACCTCTAAAATTAAGACCAAAATAATAAATACACGTAATACTAATGTTTCATAAATGAGCTCCACCATTACTTATAGCGTAATCATACAAACTAACACCTTGTAATAATTAGTCACCGTTTGTCAATATTTATTTGAATAGCCAACAACAGCATAGAGGATGTGCATTGACTGCTAAGCCTAGGATGCTAGAAAAATAAGGAAAGGCTGCTCTTCCTTTCCTCTGCGCGTTCTGTCCGCCTGCTACCTGTGGGGAACTTGGCTGCTGAGTGAATCGCTCTGTTCTATGTATAGCTTTGTTGATTTACATGGTTCTCCAAAAGGCACACACCCAGGGTTTTGTTTCAAGTGAATAATGTTAACAGGCAAACTGTCTAATAAACCTGAAATGTTCTCCCAGGGGATGGAGAGAAAGCGAAGATCCTTGGATAATTTCAGTGTTTTCCTTCTTGACCTCGGGTTCGTCTGTCTGAAACTGACATGAAGGTTGGAATCAAGCTCTTGGGTTCAGCTAAGGGATGTGTGGAACGCTAATGGGAATGAGATACTCCTACCCCTAGGCTCTTAGGGAGCAGACGTGTCTTCCTCTCAAGACAGTCTGTGTGGGGTAGATGAGTTGGCTCTGGACAGCCCTAAAACAAATCATAGCTGGCCAGGCGCGATGTCTCACGCCTGTAATCCCAGCACTTTGGGAGGCCGAGGCGGGCGGATCACCTGAGGTCGGGAGTTCGAGACCAGCCTGACCAACATGGAGAAACCCCGTCTCTACTAAAAACACAAAATTAGCCGGGCGTGGTGGCACATGACTATAATCCCAGCTACTAGGGAGGCTGAGGCAGGAGAATCGCTTGAACCTGGGAGGTGGAGGTTGCAGTGTGCTGAGATCGTGCCATTGCACTCCAGCCTGGGCAACAAGAGTGAAACTCCGTCTCAAAAAAAAAAAAAAAAAAAAAATCATAGCTCCATTCCTACATGGGTCTCTTAGGGTCACACGGAATTACACAATTTAGCAGCACCCGAGTGACCTGGCTGGGATCTTAAATGTGGGTAGCTTAGTAAAACCACATTAGAGAGAGAAAGAAGTGCTGAAAAGACCACATGTGTTTGCAGATGAGTGACTATATAAGACACTTTCAAGTCCTGTGAAGTTATGTCCGACTCCTCTGAATGAAAAGGAGCTCTTCCCGTAACAGCTAACACCTGTGTGCTCACTGTGTACCAGGACTCCTTGTAAATCCTTGAGCTCATGTAGCCATCACAGAAACCCTAAGCTGAGGCTAGAGAGACCAAGCAGCTGGCTCGGGGTCACACAGTCATTAGCAGACAACACAGCTGGAGGAGGGAACCAGGCAGTGTGAGACGGGGTCCCTGTGTTTAACTGCTTAAGCTACATGGCTTCAGTGTTAAGCCGTACAGCTTCAAGTTCGTCTCCCCTCTTTCCTCTCTTTTATCTCTATTTATCATTTGTCAACAAATACAAAAGATTCTCGAGTGGTCTGTTCTGTCTGTTCTAACACGGGGAGCCAACACCAATTCCCTTAAACCGGATTGGCTCATGAATCTGAAATGTGTTCCGGACTTTGGGGGATGCAGCAGCACGCTGTTTTCAGTGGCGTGGGAAGAGGTGGTGTGATGGGCCCTGATGGGGAGGGGCTTGAGCTGGGAAACCTGAGTTCCACTCTTCTTCGGCCCTCCTCCTGGTGATCGGGATTGAAAGTGGGTGACTCCCTGCCTCTGACTGGTCCTCGATTTCAGGATGCATCCAAAAGGAGCTGGCCCAATCTCTCCACTCCCTTCAGGCTTGAACACTCCATGATTCTGCAGTGCAAGGTTTGAGAGGTTTGGATAAAGTGTTAAAGAAAAAAAAAAAAAGCAGATGGCAGTTAAGGAAGAATGTTAACCTAAACACTACACTTTACAGAAGAGTTAGAGTTAGGTTTCTGTTCTATTTCCTGCCCACAAATCCATATCCCCTCTGATGGGCAATCACTAGGCAGAACTTATGAAACCGTATTTGAGTGATAGAACTGGTGAAACTGCTTGTGTCTAACTGCTTAGTAAAGAGTTTGGTGTTTGAAGAAGACTAAGATGAAAGATGGAGACTAATAATTCTGACTTGAGAATATATATATAAAGGAGATTTTCTCAGAGGCCTTAGTAATAGCTGGGAGAATGCTTTGAACCTGAAGGTTATAGCTGGGCGCAGTGGCTCACGCCTGTAATCCCAGAACTTTAGGAGGCTCAGGTAGGTGGATCACTTGAGGTCAGGAGTTGGAGACCAGTCTGACCAACATGGTGAATCTCCATCTCTACTAAAAATACAAGAATTACAAAAATACAAAAAAATACAAAAATTAGCCGAGCATGGTGTTGCACGCCTGTAATCTCAGGTACTTGGGAGGCTGAGGCACAAGAATTGCTTAAACCCAGGAGATGGAAGTTGCAGTGAGC